>NW_008355642.1:1756694-1798844 GCF_000622305.1 Nannospalax galili
AATTATTTCAAAAGAAGAAAATTCCTTAAATAATTAGCTGTTAGTAAAGGAATTTCCAGGTTTTGTTCATATTTTAGGGAGAATGTTTGACACAGACTATATAGTTGTAATATACACTGTTTTGGTACAATAAGAAATTGGTCCTTGCTAATTATTGGTACTTGGGACAAGTCACTTAACCTCCATAGGTAAAGTAATAATTACAATATTTTGCTCTATATATTTAGTATAGGTGTTTAGGGGATGTTAGGGAAAAGAAATAATCAATTGCTATTTTGCTACAAGGTTAATGTTGTGAAACAATTATTTTACTATAGAATTGTATAAATGAAGACTTACTACACCAGTTAATAAAATCCTATGACTAAGTTTAGTGTTCCCCTGTTTGAAGGTATGCAATAGGTCACAGCTGTAATATTTTCTCAGCTTACAGTGAATCCCATGAAAAAAAAAGTAATAGCTTGGAGGGACACATTCATTTTTAGCTTTTCACAGGTATTAGAAACAGGGTGTTCAGACTTGATTAAATAGCATACAGCTTGTAAGAGGTCAAAATAGACCTCTGGAAATGTTCTGGAAAGAAATATAACTTACTGAAGACTATAAATCCTAGTCTAGGGATGTCTGAATTTTTTCAACATGAAATAAAATAGACTTCTCTAGAGACTTTAGCAAATTCTATGTGACTACTTTTGGTATGTGTGGAGGACAGATACATATGAAATTTCAGGTCTAATAAATAATAATGGACAATTTATTATACATTTCCAAAGTAACTTAAAATGAGGCACTCTGGCTCCTTGATGTTTTTGGACAAAAAGAATATGTGGCCCAGTAAGTTTGGGAGACACTAATACACTAATATACTAATACTGTGGACAAATGAAACTATTTCTGCTCATTGCAGAAATTTTCAGATCCTGTTGTACAGATAACATTATAAATCTAGAGAAATACAGACTTTAGCATTTTCTAGACTTCAATTTATTTGACTACAGTCCCTTTATCCTTCTAACACAGTGTCTTGTGCAGTTAGGATTCCAAGGGACACAGTTTTGTAAAAAAAAAGTCTGTTCTAATTTTATGAGTATTATAAATTTTACTATGGTTAGGTTTTACACACACACACACACACACACACACACACACAGCACTGAGTATAGAGCTATTATAGAGCTATTATAGAGATTCTTTGTGCTTCTTTGATGAAATTGTGGAATAAATTATCAAATATTATATACTTTAGAAATCTTTAGAGGTAATAATAACTGGTAACAGTTTGGTTTTGCTTAAAGAAAATGAGAAATTCTTTTTCTCTGTTAATAGAAAGAGATAAAAATACCAACTATTTTGAGCTTGTGGATTTATTTTTCTGACAATAATGCAACTGAATAAAATTTTCACACAATTGAACTTTGAAAATTGCCCACATTTTTGTACTTTTTACACTTACTACATTGTAGTCTATGGCTTTTCCTGTTTACTTTTCAACTATTTTTTTTGTTGTTTCCATACAACTTCCTCAAATTGTATATAGTACATTAAACAGGAATGTGTGTGTGCATATTTTATATTTTATATGCGTATACATATGCACCTGGTTTTACTTCCCACTTTTTGTGTAATGTAATTTAATTAACATATTAATAATCTTGTTTTTTGGAAGAGGGAAACAATAGAAATCTTTTAAAATGTAATTAGACTTTTGTTTTTGATTCAATGTGATGCTTTTCTGTTCTAGCAGTATAATTATTTTCTCTCTCTCTCTCTCTCTCTCTCTCTCTCTCTCTCTCTGTGTGTGTAGAGAAATGTATTGTTGAATTAGAATTTTTTTTAAATTTATTATTTTGATTTTATGCATATGAGTATATTGCCTGCATGTATGTGAGTGCACCTGTGTCCTGCAATGCCACTGAGGTCAGAAGAAGGCTTCGGATTCCCCTGGAACTGGAGTTAAGGAAGGTTTGTAGCCGCCATGTGGGTGCTGAGAATCGAACCCGGCTTCTCTGCAAGAGTAGTCAGTGCTCTTTACCACTGAGCCATCTCTCCAGGCCCTTGAAATAGAATTTTAAGCAATTTTCTGATCATTTGATTTGGTCTTGGACAACTTCCTGTGTGTATATAATGTGTTCTGATAACCCTAACCTGTAGCTTCTTTTATCTCTGTCCCATCCCTGTCATACCCCCAACACTCCAAGTCCCTTCCCCACATTCATGACTTTTTGTTGTTGTTGTTGTTTTATGACCCTCTGAGTTTAACCAGGTGTTCTGGTTTGTTTCTTCATTGCTGTGACAAAATACTCTGACCACTATTAACTTGTGGAGGAAAGGGTTTATTTAGCTTACATATCCCAGCTCAAGGTTCATCCGGGAGCCCAAGGTAGGAACTCAGGGCAGGAACCTGGGGGCAGGAACTGGAGCACAGGCCATGGAAGAATGCTGCTTACTGGCTTGCTCCCCTGGCCCCTGCTCAGCCTGCTTTCTTATGCAACACAGGCCCACCTGCCCAGGGGTGGCACCACCCACAGTGGGCTGGGCCCTCCCACATACTGATCAAGAAGATACCCTTCAGACATGGCCACAGGCCAGTCCAATAGAGGCAATTCCCCAACTGAGGCTCCCTCAACCCACGTGTGTCAAGATGACACTAAAGCTATCCAGCACACCAGGGTTGTCTGTGTGATCGTGGGCTTAAAACTATCCGTTGAAGCTGGTGGGCTCATAGTGGGTATACAACTGAAGATACTGACTCCCCTGTTCCAGCTTCCATCTTCTGAAGGCAGGGTCCTTTGAGCCCCTCTCCCATCCATGTCTGACTCAACAGTGGGTTTATTTCTACATGTAATGCTATTGTTAGAACTAGTACTATGTTAGACATTAATGAGACACTTTATGTATGTATGGCACATTAATATCTAAATTTCTACAGTGAGGACACTGAGATTAAAGAATTTAAATAATTTACTCTCTCCCATATCTAGTAGATGGTACAACTAGGTCATGTGACTTCAAAGTCCATGCTCTTGACCTTAGTGTATACACACAAATCATCTAGGCATATGTTCTATTTGAAAATTTGATTAATTTACATTGAAATATGACTCTATAAATAGAAATGAAATTTATTCTTATGATTTGGTTTTTAGTTTCATCATGAAAAGAATAAACTTGAAAATTACTATGAATTTAATAAATCCTTGATCAATAATTCTTCAAAAATTCTAGTTATGTTGGAAATTTGGGGATCTTTAAAATTCCATATAATCCATAGATAGGATTATAGGATGTATATTATTTAAAGTTGTATAGAATTATTACAATAGGGTTTACTTGCATTATTATTGTATAAAAGAAAGATGCGTTTTATGAAAATATACTACTCTGTGATATGGAATTGTAGTTTTTTGGTTTCTAGCCTAGACTATAGGAAGAATAGAACTTTTCTGAACATAACAATTGGTGATTCTTGGAGTCTAATCTTCCTATCATAAAATCCATAACTCACAAGGTGAATAAATACAGTTAGATAAGTCAGTCTAGGCCCTTGGGGAGTTGTTAAATGAGGGAGCAGCAGAGCAAAATTACAGTGAAATAAAGATTTCAGTTATAGGTATCATTAAAAGTTAAAGTATCTAGCTATTCATTGCTTTAGTTTGTAATTAAAGATATTCAGTTTTACAGACTGTTACTCAGCTATATCCTTTCTTATTCTGGTAAAATATACATAGAATAATATTTAACTGTTTTAATATTTCTTAAATGTATAATTCTGTGACCTTAAATCCATTCACATTGTTATATAAGCATCACCACCATCCATTTCCAGAACTTCTAAATTTTCAACTGGAACTCTTTACCCATTAAATAACCATTCCATTCACCTCTCCTAACCACTGGCAACCACTATTCTACTTTATTTTTCTATGAATTGTTTTCTCTGTGTTGCCATTTGTCATCATATGACTGGCTCATTTCACTTAGCATAATGTCGTCAGGGTTTATTTGTGTGGTAGTGTATGCCAGTTTTATTCCTTTTTAATGCTGAATAATATTCCTGTCTGTATGTACATATATATGATGTACTGTGATCCATTCATACAACTGTGGGCCCTTGGGCACTTTTTCCTTTTTGGCTATTGTGAATAATGCTGCAGCAAGCATGGATATGTAAATATCTGAATACTCGTTCTTTAAAAGTTCACCATCATATAGATGACAATCATATAGTTTGTTATGGTCTATTAATCTCTTAAAAGATTTCTTTTGAAAATATCCAGATACCAGATATCCTGGATGAACTTTTGATTCATAAATATGGTCTGTAAAATGAATTTTTTCTGTACTCAATGTGTTTATTTAATTGAAATTTTGGTTTATTTTCTATGTATGTCTTTATTTGAATTTTTGTATATTTCATACAAAACATCTTCATCATCTATATACACCGTCCCTTGTCTGCATCCCTCTATAGCCCACTCCACCAGATATGTCTTCTGTCATTTATGTTAAGGCCCATCAAGTTAGTGTACCCTCATTACAAGTTCATCCACTGGGGTCAAGTTAGCTTATCTAGCTGGAGTCACCCCCTTACAATCAACTCTACCTCACCCCTAACAGTGATCAGCTGCCAGTAGTTCCTTGGCTAAGATTGGGGCCTGCTTCCCATTTACCCAGTTCTATGCTGGGTTTTTTTTTTTTTTTTGCTTGAATTTGCATGGGTCTTGTGCATGCTGACACCATTTACCTTATAAACTGACCGAGGATTTTCTCCCACTTGTAAAAGTACACAATTTACATGTAGAAAGCATGAAAACATGCTTTGTTTTGATGATTACAACATGGACCTCTTAGGAAGACAACCTTTTCCCTCTCCTAGGAGTCTCTTTTAGAGAAAAGTTGGAAAGATGTTAGTAAATAAGAAGTAGGCTGAAGAGCTGAGAATCACAGGTAAACATTCATACATAAAAGTTTGTAACAAAATGCTCAAATTACTGTCATTTTCAGTACTTAAGACTTCGAAGTAGAAATATTCCTTTGTCTTAGTGAAGAATAGTTTCTAGTATTTACCCTTTTCTTGACAAGAATATGTAGTATCTATAGATTTGCATGTTAGACAGTAGAATGATTTCTTTTTCCTCTTTTGATACTTAGAGAACTTATTTTTTATGTAAAAGAGAATTGGGATTAATAAAGATGAATGCAATCATTTCCACTGATGAAGGTTTGGCAATTATACCACCCAAAGCACACATCCATTTCTTTGTGTAAATTCATGTTGATAAGATGTGTTTTAGAATACATAAGTGATTGATAGATGTGTGCCTATTTACAAAAGACAGGGATTTGGCCTGTCACCACATTTATAAGATGACTGTCTCTCCTGATTTCTTATTTACTTCTCTGTACCTACATGTCTCCTCTCCACAGTGAACTAATTATGTAGATCATGCCAGGGCCTGGAGCTAGAGGTTCAACTATGCTACTTTTGTTGTGCTCTTGAATTCTCAGAAATTAGCAATGGAGGTTAAGTCCTTTCTAAGAAATAGGATAACCATACAAAGGTGAAGTGTTTGTTTTGATTCGGAGTTTCTTTTTTTTTTATTCTGTGTGAGTGATTAACTCTCTGTTACTTGAGATATTGAAACTTGAGATATTGAAAATTTCAAATAAGCCTACTGTTTTTTGTTTGTTTGTTTTTTACTTTGAAAGCCCCTATCCAAATTGGGGGCTTCTAGGTGACTAGATGCATTGTAAACTGAATTTGTTTTTATATTTTGGTGGCATAGTCTCACATTTTTCTAGAGCAGTATGAGTTTACGATCATTGTAAGTAGCATAATTATATTTTTCCACTTACAATAGACTATTGTGTGCTAATTCTTTTTCTTGATTATTTTAGTAATACACATGGTTCATTGTGAATAATTCAATTAAACAAGTTCTTCTCCTTTTCATGTAACGTTGGTCTGCATAATTGTATCACCCAGATTGATTTTTCTCATGAAAAGAAAAGCTGTACATGAGTCACTTCTGACTGTACATTATTGATGTGCTAGTTCATTCTGAGATGTTGGGGGCAGATTATTTTTGGTACATGTCTATGGCAAGTCTCCTGGCTAAAGTTTGCTTTTGGGGAAAATAAGGTTTATTAAAAAACAAACAAACAAAAAACAGTGCAAAATTAACTAGCTTAGTTTACAATCTGTACTTTACCTTTTACAAAAAGGAGAATGTCCTGAATCCTAAAGCTTGTACCTTATGTGGTAGTTTCTGATTATTGGCAACTAATGAAAAAAATTCAGATTTTATGAATCATTCAACTTAAAGTACAACTGGGACATTAGACTATCATATTGTTTTTATTTAATATCATCCTTAGGAAAGCGTGACGAAATTACTTATCTGTAGAAATCTGGGATCTTCATTTTAGCTGCTGGGTTAATGCACTTTTTTTATTATACCAAGGTTGTGCTAATGTGCAGAGTTGTAACCAAAAAAATATCCAGCATAGTGTAAAAAGAGGAACTAAATAGTAAGAACCATTTCCAGTATGGCTAATGGCTCCTGAATTATAGAGAATTGTCTGAATTTATCTAGCACCTCCTGCCATAGAAATTAAATGCAATGAGTGCATCAGATTCTAATTCCGTATCACATCTTTCAGATCCCCAGGGTTTCAAGTTGGAAATCCCCTGCTGCTTTGATTAAGTGCCATAGGCACAATGCCTTGGGGCAGAAAAGCAGAAAGGGCCAGCCATAAAAAGCTGTGAGAGGAACTGCAAATGGACTTCTCCAATGTCAAGCTTTTTGATTTTTGAGTTTGACAGGGAGAGAGTGAGCTGAAGAAATTGACTATATTCTTACATCTATCTTTATCTCTGCTCTTGGAAAGTTCTTTCTCCCTTTTAATCATGTTTAATAGTTCATCCTGAAATCTGTCTGCATTTTACCTTAGGAGTTTATAATATAGTTAGGAAATATAAAAAGGTAAATAAAAAATTATAGTATTAGGTATGATAGATTTTTGCTAAAGAGGCAAAAGAGATCATAGTTGGGGAACATAAATACTCAGCATTTTTTACAAAACAGAAATATATTTAAGGCATTTTTGTGCAGTTCTTTGAATTGATCTTATTTTACTGAGTGTAAAAGCAAAATATTGTTTACAACTTTTTAACAAGGATATATATATATATAAGTGCTTCAGCCCAATAACCCTATACAAGATGTTCAGTATTTCAAGAGATTAATGATGTGTTTTAAAAGGGGGAAATGAACATGCTATGGAAAAATCATTTGGAAAAAAGGACTCCTAAAATTGTGTGTATGCACATACGTGTGTGTGTGTGTATGTATGTTTGTACACATAATCCATCAAACAGAACCTATAACCAGGTTGAATTACAACTCTATTACTTGACAAATGATGACAACAGTTAACATATTTCTCTTCGATACATTTATCTTAAAGTTAATTCATATTTTGTTTCAGTAATAAGCAGATATCTACCTCCGTTTCTAAAAACTATTGTATACAACATTCTTCATTTCTTCTGAAGAAAGATTATAATGGTCAAGCCACATTAGGACAGAAATATTGTCTGACATTATTAGATGTGGCCTAAAATTATACTATGGGCATTAATAGATTGCCTTTTATTTTTTCTTTTTACCTCAGACTCTGCCTCAGTCTTTGGAGTATCTGGATTACAGCCCTGTGCTACCATGACTGGCTTTAAGAATATATCTCTTTTGGTCTGAACATTTCCATGATAAATATTGGTTCTACTTATAAGTGTCCACAGTCATTGAAGTATTAGGATCTGAATGAATAAGAAAGCAGATTTGTGTCTTAGTGTCATGGGAGAGTAAAATAGTTACTCCAATGTAAACTCAAAGTTATTATTCCAGAATATCCCACAAACAATCCACTTTTACCACATTTGGGCATGGCTGGGGGACAATGCTGCTAGCAATTTGAGTAATTTAAAATAATTGAAAGTTGAAGTTTGGGTGCGGCAATTTAATATTAAATTTTTAGCTATGGTTTTGAGCATGAGAAAATACTTTCAAAAAGATTTCCTTAAAAAGTAAAAGAAAGGCTTTCTCAGTGATCCTTGCCCTTCTCCCAAATTGTAAAGCATTTTGTATGTGTACATTCAAAATAGCAGTTGATTGAAAAAAATATTCTTATTACTGATAACAGTTTGTTCTAAGGCTAAACATTATTAGCCTTTCATGTTGCATCATAAGTATACATATTTTTAAATTATTTATTATTTTTATTTTATGTGTATGAGTGTATTGTTTGCATGTATGTGAGTGCACCTGTGTAGTGCCTGCAGAGGTCAGAAGAGGGCTTTGGATTCCCCTGGAACTGGAGTTAAGGATGGTTTGTAGCCGCCATGTAGGTGCTAGGAATCAAACCTGGGTCCTCTGCAAGAGCAGCCAGTGCTATTAACCACTGAGCTATCTCTCCAGCCTCTTCATAAATATATTTTTCTTAGAAACTTCCAGATGTTTTTGCATTTTTTTCACATTTTAAATAAATCACAAACATTGGGTATAAAATCAGGAACTAAAGAGCTACACTATTTCAGCTGCTTCTTGTTAACTAGTAAATTATGTACGTATATACACACATACATAGATGGAGAGATTTTTTTTTATTTTGTAGAATACTTAAAATCTTTACAGTGAAGAATATAAACTTCAAATTTATCATTGATTTTGTGATCAGAAAACATAAATTTTGCAATCTTATTTCAGCTCACAAAATTAACCCGAATAACATATTCAAACTCTTGGATTGTCATTTAAATGAAATTAACATGTGATTCTTCCCATTTCCAACCCTCATTTTAAAACAATTTCTACATTGAGATACTACCTTGTGTCCTTCCTTATGGTAAAAGAGAAATTTGAGAAATGCCATATAGTAAATTCTGTAGAACCTTTCATTAAAGTGATTGTTGAGAACTGACTGTCCTGTTGCTCTGCACATCTACCCTCAGGCCCACTTTATGTGTTCTACAAAAGCTAATTTAAAAGGTTCCAACTATGGCCATTTTATTGACAATGTAAGAAAGAGAATCTCTTTAAAGTTCTTTGGGCTTCTAACCTAAGCCATTCTTCTAAGATGAATTTTGTTATTCCCTAGATAAAGGGAATTTATTTGCGTATCTACATCTGGAGAAGTATTCTAGGTCTTTGAAAAAAGTGGGCAAGGTTACATATGAAAAGTAGTGAACAACAGTACACTGTTGGTTAGACCTCTGCTGCTACTTAAGTCATTGGTTCAGGTCCCATTTGGGCCAATGCGGTTTGTTTTGCTCAACATCACAGCTTGTGTCCCAGGCCCCAAGCAGCTGATATAGTGGGACTTAGGCAGAGCATGTGGATGATTGAGTACAAAACCCAAACTTCAGCATTATAACATCACATCAAGGCAGGCTCCATTATGAGCACGAAATCTGAGCCATCTCATAAAGAGTTAATAATAGTTGTTTTGACGCTAAGAAAAAGTACAGATATTAAAACTTACTAATTGATTTTCAAAAACCCTCTGCAGAGATCCAATATGGCTTGGTAGAAAAAAAACTCTTTGGAGTGGGAGTAGAACTGAGAACACAGGTTGGACTTCAGCATGCCTGAAAATATTATGGAAAAAAGAAAAGAATTCTGGCTAGAAACAGCCTTAAAACAACCTGAAAAAATTGTTTATTATTTCCCCTCTCCAAGTTCCCACCTCTAATGCAGAGGCAGTAGCGGCTAGGAATGAGTGAGTGTCATCTCAGAAAATACTTGATTTAAGCTGCGGCAACTCTTAAATATTTCAGTGGGAAAGGATGACTACGTTAAATCCACCGGTGTGAAAATACATAAAATATAATTATTGCTCTTTCCAAAGTACATTTTAAAAGGCTGTGCTTTAAAGTGCTCATCTGTTGTGTGTGGAAATGTTCCTGTCTCAGGTACCAACTCACTAAGGTGTGTATCTGTTGTCTAAATCCATGTGTCCCTCTGTACGCCTGCATCTTCTGCTTCATAGGTTTTATTATTGTTTAGAAAAATATAGTAACCCCGTTAGCAATATGGCCAGTCAGTGGCATGGCTAACCTTTCCTCAGTTGGAATCATTCCTTATATCTGAGACAAGTTCTCCTTTGTCTATACTTTTTGCCTTGAGGAAAAGCTTAATGTCATTACAAAACTTACATTTCAGTTAGAAAATATTAATATTCTACAATGCCTCCATGCTCTGCTTGATCCCACCTTTCTCCTGATCTGCTTACCTCTACACATTTCCCTTCACTCATGTGGCCTTACGATGCTAGCTCCTTTCTCTTTGAACACATTGAGTGTGGTCCCTCTCAGGACATTTGCACAGGCCATTTTCTCTACGTGAACCAGTCTTCTCCTAGATACTCACTCATACCCTTCACATCTCTCTTCAGATGTCTAGGCAAATTATGATGGTAGTCATTTTAATTTTTTTATGTTTTACTAATTATTATTTTTTGTGTATATGAGTGTTATTGCCTGCATGTATGTAAGTGCACTCATGTCATGCAGTGCCTACAGAGGCAAGAAGAGGGCATTGGATCCCCTTTAACTGGAGTTGCAGACAGTTGTTAGCCACCATATGGGTGCTAGGAATTGAACCCAGGTCCTCTGCAAGAGCAACCAGTACTTTTAACTGGTGAGCCATCTCTCCAGCCCCGGTAGTCATTTTTGTAACAGTAATATTTGCTTCTTAATTTAACTTTCTATGTTTTGATATTTGAGTTTTTAAAATATTTTATTATTTTTATGTGTTTGTGTATATTGTCTGCATGTAGGTAAGTGCACCCATGTCGTGCAATGCCCCTGGAGGACAGAAGATGCTGTTGGATCCCCTGGAACTAGAGTTACAGACAGTTGTTAGCTGCCATGTGGGTGCTGGGATTTGAACCCAGGCCTTCTGCAAGAACAGCCAGTGTTCTTAGCCACTGAGCCATCTCTCCATCCCCTTGATACTTGATTTTTAAGTGTAGAGGAAGTGTGGGACTGTTAATCAGGAGCCCCAGCTTTAGAGTCAGTAATGGCTGCATTCTGGTCCTGGTTACCCCAGTTCTTTGCTTTGTGAATTTAAAGAAGCTAATGAATTTCTGTGGAGTCTTGTTTTCCTCATTTGAAAAATAGAGATGATACCAACATGGTAGGTTTGTTGTGAAAATTAAGAGGCATATGTATACAAAGTATCAGCTATATTTCTACTACCTGCTGTATTTGACTTCAAAAATTAAGTAGTGAGAATAGTAAAGAATGAAATTTAAAGTATACTTGTACGAATTTTAATTGCCCTTTGTCTTTTGGGCACATATAAGTTAGAACAGGTTTTGAAGTATGAAAAGACACAACTATGATTATAACATAAATCAGTGACACTGTAATCTCTCACTTTATCTCATTTTTGTTTATGTGATTCCCTTAAAATATACACATATGTAAAAGTGACCATAGGACAAAATACCATTAGTTAATATTTCTAGTTGTTTCTATCCTACTATATATGTCTTGAATTCATTCTTTTCTCTCAAGTCTCAATCACTGTTTTATTCTAGACTCTCATTCTAACTCATAGGTTCATATGCATCCCATCAAAACTATTTCATACCAGTTACCAGAGTTTCCTTTGTTGACACAAATCTGTGTCACTGCTTAAAGGAGCTACTGTTACTCTATGTGCACAGAGGAAGTGCCATTCTTCTTAAGCAGCCTGACCCATGAGGCCCCAACCTTACAATCTAGCCATGCATGATTACTCACCATTTCCCAAGTATATTCTTTCATGTGTCTGGCTTTGAAATTTTTTTCTCTGCCAGCCATGCCTCACCCCATTTCCACCCAGTCGACTCCTACTCATTATTCAAGACTGAGCTTGCTTGTTACTTCCTCTATGAAATTTCTTTGACACTCCCCAGCAAAGCTGGTTAGTTTTTTTGTTCCCATAGCACTTTGTTCAGGCCTCTATTGTAAATATTTAACCCACTGTTATCACTATTGACTTTATATGTTTGTCTCTCCTTTATGAAATTGCCCTCAGTGGTGGTTTACCAAGCCACATCAAAGCAAATAAACACAGACGAGTCTCATTGCTTTGAAGCAACTCTCTTCCTTGATCCTGAGAGCCATGCCTATTCTCTTCCCTTCTCGTCTGCTTGTTAGCTCTTGGCATGTTTCATTGCTGCCCGTGTTCTTGTGTGAATAAGAGGTGCTGATGCTGATTGACAGTGATGAGTTGGTTAAGGTCAGTTGCAGTTAAATTGAACCAGGGGACAAGACTCAGCATACGTAACATTTTGCAAAGTAGATTAATGTAAGATTGATAAACTGTTATACGAACCATACGTGATGGAAGATGGTATATGGGAATTGATGCTCACTATGGAGCCATAGAGCTGAAAGAGACCCTTAGGAGGGTTCTAGTCTAGCCCTTATTTGGTCTGCCTTTAAATCTCCCAAGAAGTGAGCATCTAGCTTCCATCTGAGTATGTCCATTGACCTGGAACTCAGTACCAGCTAAGTAGACCATTTCATATTCAAGCACCTCTAACGTCACTACCACAACTCCAGTTGCTCTTTCACTAGACTCTGGTTAGTTGGAATGCCTGAAGCCACAGACTGCCTGTATTTGTCACATTATTCTTCATAGGAAGCCACATTAACTATCAGTGGTTAAACTTACCCTATGAATAATATAGCCTTCTTTGGTAGTTTAGGAGTGGTAAGATACACAGCTTTACAATTGACTTACATCCACCCGTAAACATTTTAATTTTTTTCTCCAATGTGTATTTTTATTGAATCTTTGTACATTTCATACAATATATCTTAATCATATTTAGACACCTCCCTGCCCCTGTCTTCACCCACCCATAGCCCCCCCACAGGATTTCATGTATTCTGTCATATATGTTAAGGCCTGTTGAGTCAAATTTGTGTCCCCAGATGTCCCTTAGTGTGAGTTCATTCACTGGAGCTTTATCAGCCTGTCTAACATCACTCCCTTAAAGAAAATCAAATCTCCCTCACCCATCAGTGATCAGCTGCCAATAGTTCCTTGGCTAAGGTTGGGGCCTTCTGCCCATTTCCCCAGTTCTATGCTGGGTTTTTATCTCATTGAGGTTGCATAAACATTTTAACTGGCCCCTTATTATTGAAACTTGGAAGCTATTGCCTCTACAACTTTGCTCAGTGTCTGTTAGACTTCTGGAGTCAACTGGCCTGTAGAACTAGACAGTTCAAAGAAAAACTGTAATTAGATCTTTAAGTTGTCCCAATCCTTTATGATGTGGAATTGGAATTAGAGTAATAATATAGGTCTTCTGACATTGCCTTGGACTAGTTACATAATAGAAAGTATACAAGTATGGGAATTTGCTTATTTTATATTAAGGAATATATGATTGCAAGGAGCCCTATCATAAAATAATCATTTCATAATGCAAATACTCAGTCTCAAGTTGCTTGCCTTGTGTCAGGCATTATTTCCATAAAATGTAGACTAACTTTAGAGCTTTTCAATCAAAATTGTGAAGTGCGCTGACAAGATGGGTTGGTGGGTAAAGGCACTTTCAGCTAAGCCTGGTGACCTGAACGTGGTCCCTGGGACTCACATGGTAGGAGACAAATGACTCCCACAAGTTGTCATCTGTCTTCCACACCCACCCCTGCCTGCACCCAGATACGCACGTGCACACACACACACACACACACACACACACACACACACCACATATATATGAATGATGGAAGGTATTACAGAAAATTAAACCAGAACCTTAGTTTATTATGTTAGGTTTCCTTTTTATCAAAAATATCTCCAACAGTGGAAAGGGCTTCACAAGCCTCCACCCCTAACTAAGAAGCTATAGACAGCTGGGGGCTTGGTAGGAGGAAAAGTCAGTTTTATTTAAGGGTACAGATCCTCATAGATCGACCACAGTCCAGTGGACAGCCCTATACGGGCAGCACAAATTGAAATCAGTTATTTTTTAAAGGACATCAAGTTGAGGGAATAGGGTGGTGGGGATGAACCTGGGAGGATCAAAATACATTTTATGAAATTCTCAAAGAATTAATAAAAATATAGAAAAAGAAAACTATCCAACATAGTACTAGTTGTATTTTCTAAGCACAATAACCTTTATTTTTCTGTGTGCTGGACCTCTACTAACTATTTTACATTACCTCATTTAATCTTTCAACAACTATATGAAGTTGAAATCACTTCATTTACAATTAGGAAAAACCAGTGCTTAGAAAAATTCAGATACTTTACTGACAGCAAATACACAACAGCACCTGAATTTGACTCTTAACTCCAACACCAGTGTTCCCAATCACTGTGCTACGCTGCTTTTCCCCAATGATGTGAGTCTCTCCTTAAATAGACTCTTGCTTAATACACTCAAATGCTATCTTCTAGTCTCATCTCAGATGAAAAACATCATTAGTAAGAATTCTTATTCTTTGGAGATTCAGTTTTTCAACTCTCAGTTTTCAAACATGTCCCTTTTATCCTCGATTTATTTATCCCACTATTCACATTCTCCTGGATTCTCTATCCTTTTAGAATCCCAAAGCACCGTTTTCCTCAATATATCTTTTCTTCTTCACAGCCCTCTTCTCGGTTCACTTTGGTATTATGAACACCCATAGGCCTATATGAACCTCTCATTTTTGAGATATACATGCTGCAAGCTTTGGGTTTTATTCTTCCTATATTATATATATACCCAACCTCAGCAGATTTACGTGGTATCGTAGTTTATTCATCAGATTTCAAACAGGTACAGCTCTCTGAAATTCACTATACTTTTGAGGACTTGAGGGAAAGATTTATCATAAAGGAACCATGGAGAAAAATCCTGGCTCTGCTCTTCTCTACAACTGGTTAACTAGGAGACATCGTCTTCGAAGTCAGAAGTAAGTCCATACATTAGAATTTATAATTAAGTAAACAAATCTCAAATTTCTAGGTAATTTAGGTCAAATATATTGGTTTGAATTTATTTTCTTTGCAATTGAAGTTCCTTAGGGGAATACCATAAAACAGGAAAGAATATCAATGGAGTATAAATGTATCACGAATGACATTTTCTCAGAAAATTTAAAAGGGAATTTCAGGAAGGAACATATAAGTGGTCATAGGCTATGACCCTTTCACCATTCTTAGATTTTTAACTAATGAGTTTTTAACATAATAAAATTACCCAGATTATGTATTTTTGTTAGTATAGCTGAGATTTGGGGACTTGAGTATTAGAAAATCGAGGAAGATGTTTTAACTTTATACAGGTATTTTATGTATGTATTTTTAAATTTTTGACTCAAAGAATAATGGAAACTTTAAAAGTACGGGCATTATTGAAAGATTTCTGGGTTTGCCCCCGATCCACTTAAGAGCTTTTCTCTGTCAGAAGCAAATGACCCATCAACTGGAATCCTGCTGTCAGGATAGGTATTTTTAAATTCAACGGTAAAAATATCTTTCAATTGTTAGTCACAAATTCCATGCTAATCATATTAAAATTGATAGGAGTATTTTTGGACATTGCCATGGTATGTATTTCTTAATAGAATTTCAAAAGGGTTTTACCAGTGTAAGACATGGTCATTTCATATAGTCAGGTGCCATATGCCTGCTCAGGGCAACATGGCAAATTAATACCACACTGGAAGAGAAACCAGCAAGTGGCTTGAAGTACTAGGCCAGAAATTGGTAACATTTTATTCTTTGAAGATGTCATTGAGAATAAGCAGTGCTTCTGTGTGTGTCATATTTTTATCAGGAGAAATGGAAAACTGAATTTATTTACAAGTTTAGCTGGAACTGGGGAGAAATTCTCAATTTGCCTCTGTCTTACCCATAGCAGAGTTATAATTTATAGAAAAGATGAAACAAAAAGGAAGAAATATTCATCTGTAGATTTAGCTGTGAAGCCAAACTACCAAAACTGGGAGACAAGTCTTTCTGTTGTGAGAAAATCATTCCTCGGGCACCAGGGCTCCCTTGACAGGCCTATATTCATGCCCAGAATGAAAATTTCCTGGAATAAATCTAATCTTTGGGCCTTCTCTCTGGGTCCTCCTTTGTGCTGGTAGCTTTAGTTGTCAACTTTACATACCTGGGAAAAGGGACCCTCAACTGAGGAATTTCCTCTTCAGATTGGCCTGTGGGCAAGTCTGTGAGGCATTTTCTTGATTGTTGAGTGATGTAGGAGGGCTCAGCTCACCTCAAGTGGTGCCACCCTGGGCAGGTGATCCTGAGTTGTATAAGAAAGGCTGATCACTGGCCAGAGGAGCCAGCCAGTAAACAGTGTTTCCCCATGATCTGAGCTTCTGCTCCTCCTTCCAGGTTCTTGCCCTGACTTCTCTAAGTGATGAGCCAGGACCTGGGAGATGTAAGATCAAACAAACCCTTTCTTCCTCAAGTTGTTTTTGATCAGTGTTTTTATCACAGCAATAGAATGGAACTAAGACACCCTTGTTTTATCCATTCTTCAGCATTGCTGGATTGATGTGTAGATTTTGTCAAGGGCACCTGAAACACGCAGGTATAAAAGAGCAACAATGCCTGAAAGGAATACCATGAGCAGAATAATTTTAAAAACACCACCCTGGAAGGACATTAGTGCCGAATAACCATGAATAAAATATCTTTTTCCATAACCCACCAGTTTTAGTTACTTTGGGAAAGGTTGGCACAAGTAATCCCATTTTGCAGGGGTCGGTTTCTGAGACAGAGTTCCCGTGTAGTCTCAAATCCATGAACTTTCCGCTTCAGCCTCCCAAGTCCTGAGATTGCAAGCATGCACTATCCCATCTAAGGTGACTTTGTTTTTCATTCTAACAGTTCCCTCTCTTGTCTCTGAATCATTTTCTAAGAAGATGTCATGCATTATTCATCGTGTGGCTTCTTAGTAGTTGTCCTTTGTTACCAGAATGAAATTTGTTCCTGTTTTCTGATTGGGAGTCCACTCCTAATTTTAAATTCAGTTTTGCCTGTAGGTGATGTCCTAGCATCTCAGAATATTGCTCAGATTATTTTGTTAGAAGTTGTATTTCTGGACAATAAGCTAGACTATCTTTAAATTAATAGAAGGAAGAATGCCTAAATGAAGACCAACATTATTATGAGGCTACTCTGTAGGAATACTTCCTGCAAGGTAGTCCTCCATTATCCTAAGCAATGTATGATGCATCTACATCGTAACTCAAGAGTGTCAGAAAGATTCAGCTCACCAGAATAATGTCAGTCTTAAACATAGCTTCATCTGAAGCCTTCCTAAAGCTGAACCTTTCAGTTCAGTTTCATGAGAGAAAGTATCAGAATCTGGGGATGGGGTCATCAAAATGGGCTTCAAAGGACATTTCTCCATAGCAGTGGGTCATTGACTCCCCAGATGATCCAAGATCAATTAGTCATGACTGAAAACAAAGACTTCAAATGTATGAAATTAAGATCCTAGAGTAAAAAGTCTCTGACACCTGGGATGAGTCTGGCCCTATCTAAGTTGTAGCACCATAACTGGACAAGTACCCCACTCCCCCGAAACCGCTACCTGATGGCTCTATTGAGTAAGACTCTCGGTCTCTGCCTCAGAATGCCTTACTTGTATTAATCACCTTGCCTACTGGTCCACAGGCTAAAGACTTCGACATCTCCCCACGGCTTCTCCTTGCTGCACAGGACTTGCTGCGCAGGTGCAGATATATCACTTCCTCCAGACCTGTGAAGTGCTCCAGCCCACTACTTTAAGTGTCATTTACGGGGTAAAGTCATAGGCTAAAGAAGTGGGAGGAAAGAGTGATAGGGCCTGGTACAGCAAAAATTGTACCAAATAGTTGATTGTCAGAGTTAGTTGCTTCTATTTTGTTCTTATATTGTTTGATGTTTTATGTTAAATATTAAAAAACAACTTCCAGAAAGAAAATTGAAAATTTTCAAAACACATTAATAAATATATGCTTGTGGCTTATTTTTTTGGTGTACATTTTTCTGTTTCCCAAAGGACCCACCTAGGAATTTCCTCCAACTCCCCAAGTTACTGTCTCTTCCCTTGTATGTTCATAAACACTGCATGAGCCTCTGTTACAGCTCTTGCTTCATCTTGCCTACTTAATTTTTTGAATGCTTACCATCCCTACTTAGCTTGGTTACCCCCTCTCAACCCCTAGGCCAAATATTTCACATCTTTACATTCCCTTAATAACTGTTAGGAGTTAGGCATAGATCAAAATAAATTTTTGAATAAGTTCACTCAATATATTGAAGTATTTGCTTGCAAGATGGTTAAGGTAACTAAAGTACCGAGAACCATGGCCTATGTAAGAGAAGTGAAAAGCAAAGAGTAAAATATATCTAAAAGTGTATGTTAAGTCATAGGAAGCTAAGTCAGTTTACAAAAGTGAGTTATTTTCATTCGTAGTTATTTACTTTTAAAGTGAGGAGTATCTGTATTTTACTTTCTACTTGTAATCATAAATTAAGGACACTTGACCTCATTGGTTTATAATGACATCAGTCCTCATTTAATAAAAGGTGGGTATACTCAGTTCTTATGGCAGGCTTTAGGTAGTATATTTAGATATTCTAGTTTTAATGATGAAGTTGTGCTGTTATAAAAAGCAAACAATTGAACTACATGTTTGAAATTTGTTCCCAAGGAAAACTATATATACTGATTCTACAAATGAGATGGATGAGAATAAGAAGTAGAAGTAGCAAGAAGAAAAGCAGTAAGTGTAGTATTTAACATCCTATGTATTATAGCTAGTACAAGATTGCAACTCACAAGCATTCACAAGATACCATGAAGCCATTTATTAGAATTGTTTCACAAATTTACTTTATGTGTAGTAGCCCTACTGCCCACATATTTTTCAGTCCTCATAAAAGAGAGATGGCCAATTCTGTGAAAGTATATATATATATATACATACATACATATATATAAAGTTTCCAGTCTTAGAAAAATAGAGTGATTGAGCTTGGATGGCTTTTCATAAATAAGCTTTCTGTAATGGTGGAACAGTTTGCAAGGACCAAAGTTCCAGGTAAGCAATCCCAGGTTATGGGTTCATATTGTGCCATTTATTAATACCTAACTAATTATGCTTAATTTTTCTAATGGATAAGACAACTTAGAGATCATATTGGTACAGAAATAAAATTTGTATTCAATGAGAACAGAGCAGTATTTAACATCTCTTTCTCAGGGAAGAAGAGTTGGCCTAGGAATTGGGTCATTTTTTATAACTGTATTTAGTAAGTTACAGAAAGTCCTTTAGAATTTCAGCCTCCAAGAGTGCATGTTCACAATCATTAAGTGGTAATACTCATTCTCAAAAGGATCCCACCTTATTCTAAGCTTTCCTTTCTTCCCTATTCCTTGTGGAACAAATACTATACAGTGTCTGTGACAAGTAAACAGTTTGGAGGTTAAAGGGAGTGCTTACTATAATAAAGCTGAGATGTAGTAGAGAAAATGTCCTTCTGATATGCATTTGATAGGAATATATTAATTTCAACAAAACAGCTGGAAGAAAAAGAAGCTATGAATTCAAACCATTGGAGGGGGTTAAGGAAAGAGAAGCAATTTACTGTGTTTAAAATTGCCAGCAGTAAAGTCACTTCCAACTTGCAATTTGGTCAGACTTGGAAATAAGTGGGATCTGATCTACTCAGTCCTTCAATGGGAGACGATCCAAATCCAGCTGCAAAAAGGAGCAGTGTGCTATTTAGAACTAGTGCAGTCTACCCTGTTCTTCTAGTAATTTTCACTAATTTGCTTAGTATTGCCCTCTTCTATTCTAGCTTAAAGGGAGGAGTGTTGTGGCTCATTAGTTAAACTTGTACAGCTGAATTTACTGTAAATGTCTTTATTTTCCAACTTGCATGATTTTACTAGAGGCTTCAATGTTCTTGCTACTCTATTTACTTTCTTTTCTTTTTCTACTTATTTTCTTAATAAGATAATTCAAACTCAGGATAGTTATAGTTCCAAAGCTTGATTTAAATATACATTCTGTTTTCTGTAAATATATAGCTGTTATAGTAACACAGCTGTACTTAAAGATAGAGTTTGGTATATTTATTGAATTTCTGAGATTTTCATACAATATAGTTTGATGCCATTTAGATCCGCTCCCTTCTCCGCACCTCCTCCCACTCCCCCCCCCCCCAGTTTAATGAACTCTATAGAGTATGTCTTTTTTCCCTCAATGTCATTCAGTGTGGATCCAGCCACTGGGCCCACCAAGAGTTCCAATCCTGCAAGACTCTGCCTTTCTCCCTCCCAGTAGCCATAAAACAAAACAAAACAAAAAAACCAAAAAACCACAAAAAAAAAACAAAACTAAAAAACTGTTTGTTATAAATTCTCAGTTTTGATTCTTAATCACATCAGGCTGGCATAAGGTTTTATTCATTTCAATTAGACATTTATTGAGCACTTAGATATGAGAAAGTTAATGTCCTAGATATTATAGAGTGATAATGATGAATAACAGAGCATATTAACCTGCAAGGAGCTTGTAGTCTTGTAAGGAAGATTGTTATGTACGTAAAAGATCACTGATGAAGAAAGTAAAAACTGCCACATTAAGCATAGATACAGTGCCACCAAAAGTGGGAGAAATTAGTTGAGACTGAAGAGATTGGTAGTTTTAAAGAATGGGCACTTAAGCTGAATCTCTATGGAAATTTAAGACTCAATCTCAACATTCAAGAGCGGGACTAAATGCAGTCTGTATCCAAAAAAAAAAAAAAAAAAAAAAAATCTTGAGCTAAATTTAAGAAGATAGAAGTATGTGTTACTTGGGGGCAGAATTTTAAGTAACCCTGCCTGACTTGGGCTCTAGTGGAGACAGTGGGAGATACAATGTTAGACTGGTGTCAGATATTTTTTTCTGAAAGCATTAGGTTGCCATTGGAAGATTGTCAACAGAAGACTAAAGTTATTAAGAATGACTCTGCTCATTTGCTTATAGGACAGATTGGAAAGGACAGAGAAGTGACAAAGCTGGGCATGCTTATGTATGTCTACAATGTCTTCTGATGTCAATGTAATTTTGAGTTTGTTTTTCATTATCATTTTTTACAAATTTATGCATGGATAATTTTTTTTCAAAATCTTTTTTTTATTGGTGTGGATGTGTGCACACGTGCACACACCTGCATGTGTGTTTGTGCATGCACATGCCCATGGCTCCCAGAAAAGTATGTTAGATCCTCTGAACCTAGACTTAGAGGAAGTTGTGAGCTGCCATGTTGGTGTTGGGGACTGACATCATCTAGACAAGCAGCAAGTACTCTTAACCACTGTGCCATCTTTTTAGTCCCCTAAGATTTACTTTTTTTTGTTTATGTGTATGTGCTTTTGTATTTGAGAAGGACCTTTTTATTAAGAATCTTCTCAATGAATTAATAAAAATATTTATTTTTTTAAATGAATTAGTCTCTTAGCTGGACATGGTGGACTATGCCTTTAATCCCAGCACTTGAGAGGCAGAGGCAGGAGAGGCAAACAGATCTTCAGTGGTAGACTGCTATGCCTACCATACACAGGCCATGGGCTCAATCCCCAGCACCACACAAAAGTTGTTTTCTTTTAGAATATAGTAGTAAGTAGAATATGCTCCTACCATAATTTTGTATGTTATATATTATTGTCGGGCCACTCCCTCTCCTTGTGGGTCATTGGCCACTGGTCCATGAGGACAAAGGGAGCAGAAGCTACGAGCGACAGCCAGTGAGCACTGACGGAAGAAAGCCCTTCCGAGGAGGCAGGTTCAATGATGCAAACAGCTCCAGACTCAGTGAAACAGCTCTAGATTCAGTGAAACAGCTCCATTTATTCAGTGGGAGAACTAGGGAAAATATAGTGTGGAGGCAGTAGCCAATGCCTCAGCTGATAGGTGCTCATAGTATGCTTTATTTACATGTGGCAGTAGGCTCCTGTCGTCCGACTACCGGGCAATGCCTAATTATCATATAGAAAAAACCTGGGGATAGTTTTTACTCCAGGTAACTATGCCAAAGGTCATGTTCCAAATAAGGTCAGGCATCCGTGCTTGGTGGCACTTTCCAGGTAAGTCAGGAAGAGAACAGGAGGCCCCGTGCTGAAAAGGGGAGTCCTTCCATTTGGCGCCGAGCCCCTTAGAGATATCCGGACATGGAGGACTACAACCCTAACAGCAGGGTTTCCCAACATATTATTATTTTATATATTATTTAAAACTGAAGAAAATGAATAAAAATAACCCTGATATCATTTTCTTAGTCAAATGCCACAAGCAAAGCTTAGAAAACAGAGAATAATTTTATAGGCTAGCACTTACATGTAGGAACACTGATGTTATGACATTTGTTAAAATATAACAGAACCCTGAAAATTCTTCTTTCTAACCAAAACTACATTTGTGGATGAGACATCTATAAAGAAATAAATGTTTATAAACATTGGGCGGTTGTTATGGAATTTGAATATCTGTGCTTATTACCTAAGTATGTCTGGGTTTCAATGCTAAATTAAAATAGATTTCAGGCTTTCTTGAAGGTAAACAGCACATCTTTTGATTTGACTAGTACAATGGAAACTGACTAAATTCTGATTGTGATAAAAGTCAGTGTCTTCTAGTCCATCTACTTAGCAATACTTTTGAATAATCTGTTCTCCCTTAAAGGAACTTTCCAGATGTTTTGTGAATATGATTCCAATTTATAAGAGCTGTTTTTATGTTGAGGCTGAGTGATGTCCTAACTATGAGACTCTTAGATAGGATGTAATTCTATCCACAGGATTCTCTGTAGTGTTTAGAGTAGAGCCCTGTGACACTTTCCTTTCTTGACTTTGACTCTCAATTCTTCTTGGGAGGGAGATGGGGATAGTTTCCTGGAGTCAAAGAATTCAGCCTCTCCCCTAGTAATATACATTAACAAAGAAAGTACCATTTCCAGCAATCAGCCCAGGTCACTAAGTTTTGAGCAGTGTTTATATAATGTAGAACAAATAAATAATTGGTCTCGCCAAAAACAATTTAGATGGTTCATTAGGTACAGGTGTTGATTCACATTCTACAGTGAAATTCCAAAAGTGTAGTGAAAAGAGAGGGTAGATATACTCTACAGATTTTTAAACAGAACCGTTTTCAAATAACAGATAGTTAATAATTTAATGTTGATATATTTTAATAGTGTAGCATTGAATAGTGAAATATCTTCGGATAAGTGCCCATGTTGGTTTATGGCTAGGTTCGTTTCTTAGTGTTTGTGTAGTGAATTCACATTTAGCTTTTTGTTTTGTTGGTTTTGGGGTGTAGATCTCCATATAGTGCTCCAGAGAAAAGCAATCTCCAAGTAGAACAACCCAGTAGCTGGTTTCTGCCCTGTGTATGGTGACTACCTCAGACATTTTCCTAAGGAAAAATTTCACTCAGAGTCCCAAGCATATGGTGTCCAGTTGTAGATGATCTTTGGACTGTTCTTTCCATGAACACTGATGATTTAGAGGTGACCTAAATGATTAACCCAATACATAAAGATACTTCCATTTAAACGTGAAGAGCCTTTCTGTGGCTCTCTAGTCCAAAACCATTTTCAATACTTTTTTCCTCTGTAAAATTTACTGGTTAGCATTTTACTTTTGTTGGAACATTGACCTATGATTATTTTATTCAGTACTCCTGTATAGGCTTTTGAAAGGATACCTATCAATTTTAGTGTCCCAATTTTTTTTAAGCAAACACATTTGGTGGTTCTGGTGTTTTCAAGGTTTCCATAGAAACAGGACATCTTGTAGCCATTTTTATTTTATTGCTGTGGTTTACAATTGCGTATATGAAAAGGAAGCATCTTATCGTGACCAACCAAGCACAATTAGTAGAGCAGCCATGATGTGCTAGTTCAGTGCATCTTGTGCTTTAGAGATACCTGTACAAATCCAGGAGCTTACAATATAATAAGAACAGCCAGAACTATCTTTGTGACAAGGTAACTAAGCTCCCTAGGCAGTGAGCCATGCTTGCAGAGGGTGTGGTTGTAGAGAGCTGGAAAACTGCCCTGTGCTGATGAAGTGAGAGCCAGTATAGGTGTGTGAGGAGTAACAAAGCTCCAGGGAAGCTTCCTTTGGACAGTGAAGATACTTTGTTGAGTTTTCACTTGATATGTATTTCATAATGATCGGGTATTTAATACTAACTTACAGGGTTTCAAAGGACTTTTTTCATTGTTTTGACTTTTTTTTGTTGGTTTGGGTGTGTAGATCTCTAACCTCAGAAATATAAGCCTCTCCCTCCACTTTCCTCTCTCTTATTGACGGAGCTATTCCAGTGTGTTATAGCTTTCTTGGGTCAGAGAGTGAGCAAGTAATCAAACTTGGTCACTAAGCTTGAGCTGTATTTTATGTTTCAGTTACTAGTCACCTACTGTGAACTTAGAGGCCTTTTTCACTGTAGGCAAATAGTTACCAATACCACCATGCAAGTAAAAGTTCCCAAATTCAAAGTAATTTCAGGAAAACCAGAGTAATCAGTAAAGATGAACGAAATATTTATTTTAAAAGTAGTTTTGGTTGTTTTAGTGATGGAGATATCACAAAACTGTGTTACCTAGAAAAAGTTTGCCAGAGATCTGCATTTTGATCTACACAGAAGATTCATGACTATGATGTTATAATGCTCATAGATGGGTAAAGCCTAGAAAATTGTTCTCTTTGAGCAAGTTCTGTATTCCCCTTGCAACCTTAATTACAGAGCTAATTTACTTAACATACCCTTATATTCTAGACTTGCTAAAGGAAATCGTCTGCCAAGGTCTATTTGAATTAGGCCAATTTTTTGAAGTTCTAGAGTTGAAATTAATGAGATTTTATTCTGTTATGAAGAGTTTGTTTTCCATCATTGATAATTATTTCCAGGAAAGTTAAGTCCACAGAAAATATTCACTCAGTTTCCTTAATGCCATTTACCAAAGTCTAAGAAGTGGCTTTTAGTTTCATGGGGGTAGGGAGAGGACATGGCAGTGGCAGAGGAAAATGAGGTGCTAAAACCTGGTCTCTCATACCCGTGGAGCAGGCTCCAAGTAGCATTCTAAGCCAATATTATTCCTTGTAAAAGGCCAAGCAAACCTATGAATTTTAACATATAATGTGATTGAGAGAATGTGCCAGTGCATGCAAATGCTTTAACCCCATGAGCCTAGTAAGTTGTAAGAGTCTCTTAGTTGACAAACATTCTGACAGTCTGACATATGCACTGTTCCCACCCATGTTCCACAGAATCAGCCTTTTCCCACCTCTCCCATAAGTCTCATGGCTTCAGAGGCTTGATTTTCAACAAGGCTCCTTCCCCCTTTGGATACATACTAACCTGAAACCCATAGGGAACAGGAAGTGGGCATAGTGCTTTCGTGTGTGTGTGTGTGTGTGTGTGTGTGTGTGTGTGTGTGTGTGTCAAGGCTCCTTCCCCCTTTGGATACATACTAACCTGAAACCCATAGGGAACAGGAAGTGGGCATAGTGCTGTCGTGTGTGTGTGTGTGTGTGTGTGTGTGTGTGTGTGTGTGTGTGTGTGTGTGTACTACTGGGTGATTTCCTTTAAGCCTGTGTTTGTTTAGAGAGACTGGCACACTTCTTTTATCTGTGCCTGCTCTTGATGTCATATGATTCTTCAAATTCTTATGTCCCTTTATAAGAAGAAGGTGTGAAAAGCATGAAAATAGGTTAGTGATATGGGTTCCTATATGTTTCATGCTACAACAAAAAAGTTAATAATAGCACTACAAGCATAAGACGCTATTGAGATCCTTCAGGATGCAAGCATCTGTGTTTTCCTCAGGCGGGAAAGGCTTGTGAGATCAAAGCTACTCTGTGACTCTATCACAGAAGATTATTATCTATTTATAGCAGTCTGTGAGTTTTAGACAGAAAAATACTGCCAAAGCAAGGCATTGTGAATGCACTCTAATCTAAATAAAGACTAGAGAGATCAGTTGCCATGTTATAAATGAGCATCATTTAATGGATGTAAACAGAGGAAGATATGGTTTAATGGCACAATTTTAAAATTGAACTATAAAAGATACATATAGCATATAAGAATAAAAGAACTTAAGGGAACATTGACAATTTAATAAAGTATACCCAGTAGAGTCATTGAATGTTTAGTATACTCCAATACATGTACATTAAAATGAAACTTTGCAAGACTGCATTCACACACACACACACACACACACACACACACATTCTTTCAGCTAATTCATTAAATACTTATTTACCAGCTACTGTATACTATGGACTAGATGTACAGTGATGAGCAAAAATAAGAATAAGGTCAGGCATGGTGCCACATATCTTTAATCCCAGCACTTGGAAGGCAGAGGCAGGTTGATCTCTGTGAGATCTAGGCCAGCCAGGTTTACCTAGCAAGTCCCAGGTCACCTGAGGCTACAGGGAGACCCTGTCTCAGAAAAAGCCCAGAGAGATGGCCCAGGGGTTAAGAGCCCTGGTTACTCTTTGCAGAGCAACCAGGTTTGGTTCCCATCACCCACATGGCAACTAACAACTGTCCATAACTCCAGTTCCAGGGGGTCCTTTGCCCTCTTCTGACCTCCACAGGCATTGCATGACACAGGTGCACTTACATACATGCAGGCAATACATTCATACACATAAAATAAAAATAACAAAATATTTTTTAAAAATGAATTCCAAGTATTTACATCAATGTATATATTATAATGTCATTAAAGTTAAATACAATAGATCTTATTTTCTTTTTTTGGTTGCTTTTTTAAAAATATTTTTATTTTATGTGTATGCATGTATTGCCTGCATGTAGGTAAGTGCATCTGTGTCATGCAGTGCCCGCGGAGGACAGAAGAGGCTGTCAGATACCCTGGAACTGGAGTTACGGACAGTTGTTAGCTGCCTTGTGGGTGCTGGGATTCGAACCCGGGTCTTCTGCAAGATTAGCCAGTGTTCTTAACTGCTGAGCCATCTCTCCAGGCCCCAGAATTCATGTTTTAATTTAAGTTCATAGAGTTTTGCTTAGCTAGTAGATTTTCTTCAGATAGACTAGTATCCAGAAAATTCATGACATTGTAAGACCTTGAGTGTAGGTGTTGTTCTATTTCTTTCCTTTTTATCATTTTAATATCTGAAATGTAACTTATTTTATAAGACTTGTACTTGTCATTATGTGCTGTGGGTACCACATAGGAAGCTTACTTATGTTTCTGCTCTGTAGTAAAACTTTGACGAATCAAGGTGTTCTGCAGAACTGAACTATAACATTTGATGGCTGGGTAGATACGATTCTGCTTGTTATATAGCAGGTACTCATAAATACGGGCTAAAATAAATGTCATGTTCATTGAGATTCCCTGTGGCCCACAATCATGGGAACTTTTGCTGCTGTGGACAGTATTGTCACATGACTGTAATTTAAATTGTGTGGTTTTAATCCATTGCATTTTTTCCATCCTCAAATGATGCTGTTCCTTTCAGGATCTGTTGTGGTTTTCCTAATATGTATCATAGCACAGAATCAGCAATTGCTACAATTTCGGTAACATTGTGAAGCTTTTCCAACATATTTTATTATACCATGTGTTTATCTCATGGAAACCAAATCAAAGTAGTATGTTTTCATTGAGAGAGTTATTCCATTTCAGTAGTAATAGAATGGAAAACCATACTAGTAAAAATCTTCTTTGCTTTTGAAAATTAGGTTTCTTAAGCTAGAATCAAACTAGAAACAAAAAGTTAAAATGTCCTTTTCTATTTTTTGGCTCATTTTAACCATATTTGTTAAAATGAATGAAATAAAATCTGTTCCAATTTAAGAGATTGGCAAGTAGGTTGGATTAAAGTCTTGCGAGATTTAGTAGCACATCAAGAACCACGTATTTCTTCTGTACTTAATCTACACATGGCATTATGCTATTTATTTGAAAATGAGCACTGAGATTATCTTGGGCTGACCAACTTATAGTCTGACATATTTGTATACACACAGTGGCTTTTTATAACGGGGACAAGAGTCTCTACTTGTTAGAGTTTATTTAAAAGAGAATTAAATATGTTCTTTCAAAATATGTAGCTTGCCGGGAGTGGTGGCTCATGCCTTTAATCCCAGCACTCAGAAGGCAGAGGCAGGTGGATCTCTATGAGTTCGAGGCCATCCTGGTCTACATAGTGAGTTCCAGGCCAGCTGGGGCTACTGGGGAGACCCTGTCTCAAAAAAAGACCAAAAAAAATGTAGCTTTTTCTGTTGAAAGATCCTCAGTACCTAAGGAGAAATGAGGGGACAGAGTAGATGGAGTGCAAGATAAAAACAGCAAGGGAAGATGAAAAATCAGGAGAGGAAGAGAACCCCACTAGGAGTGTATGGGGACTACAAGAGAGGAGGAAGGAGTGGATAAGAAATGCAGGAGGGCAGTAATTGAGACTGCATTGGCTCCTTAGCGTTCTGCTGCTCTCCCTTATCCACTCACTTTCTGGGTTCTCCTTCTGGGTTCTGCTTGGCCTCAGTATGTTGCCGAGTGCCAGGTGCCCAACAGTGTTGAGTTATGCTGAGCAGCAGCTCACTTCTTTATTGCTCTACTCACTTGTGCCAAAGGCATCAGTCTCCTCTTTGATTCTTAAACTTCTGTGGAGTGTTTTTGGATGTAGCTGGTCAAGAAGTGTGTGGTAGAATCATGTAATGATCAGCAGATATAGGAACAAGAGAAGCCTGGAGATGTAGCATAGGCCCAGTTCTGCTACCAAGAAGCTGAGTTACTTTAGATACATGAAGTTAGCTGTCATATGAAGACCAGATGCTCTCTAAGAATTTCTACCTGTGCCAATTGGTTGGTCCCATGACTGACTGTAAGGGACCTTGTTCCTGGAGACCGCCTATTACAGTTTCTAACGTAATGTAGTATTCACATTGTCTATTTCATGGGGCTGTTTTGAAGTTCAGCTATAATAAAAGAAGTGAAGATAACTTTGGAAATTGAAATATCTTGGGAAATTAAAATGATGATATCATGCAGTGATCAACAGTAAAATAGTTCCATTTAAGTGAATGTATGACAAATTGCAGTGGCCTTAAAAACTCGAGTACTTATACATTTTGTAGAGAAATAGACCATATAAAAATCACAGACCAGCTGTTTGAATAAGCAAAGCCTGACATTGATTGATTGGTTAATGGTAGGAAGGCTATGGGGTTGAGGTATACTACTTTTCTTCCCAATCTTCTTTCTCCTTGTCAAGATTTCTCTAAAAACCCTAGAGAAAATTAGACAGTCAATCATTTACTTTTCTCTGCCACCATCCCCTGATGCCTTAAAAGATTAAATAGAACATGGAAACCTATTCAGAAGGGAAAAGGCAATCTTGACCTGGAAACTGTTGGAGACTGATAACTGCTGGGTGAGGGAGAGGAAACCTTCCTTAAGATATCTAGTTAGGCTGACTAGATGCCAGTGGATGAACTTGAAAGAATGTGGTAACAGGAACCTGCCTCACAGGCTCGCTTGTTGTGTTTCTCTTTGCAGGCATGAGTAACATTATAAATGGCTACTGTGTGTGTGCCTTTCTCTGGTAATCACCACTTCTATTTCCCCATACCCAATATGGATTTCTTTTCTAGTCCTCCCTTCTGGCATTTTATTATTCTTGTTTCCTTACCTTACTAGGAGAGAAAGAGAAAAGAAGAAAACATCTAGAAAGGTATATGACGGGGAGTAGAGGTAGAAAACATTACTGTGAAATAGTAAGGAGGGTTAGGTTCCTTCTCTTTTCTTCCTTGGTATGAGAGAGTATGTAAGTTTGTTTTATGTCTAGTCTTTAGAGGTGGCTTTACTTCTTCCCTTAGTTACCTTTAGTTCCCAGCTAGTGATACCTATAAAAATTAACAGGCCACACAGTAAGAACCAGCATGCTTTCTCTCACCAGCTCAGAATCTAGAACTGACAATAGTGTTAGAAAGGACAGATCAGAAGGTAAGAATGAACCAGCCTAATATAGCCCATAAGTTAGAGTGACAACATATATTTTCCAGTTTATGAAATTCAAATTACAGATTTGATTGTCATTGAAATGGGGAAGAAAAAAATTACATGACTTTTGTTGTGCACAAGACACCTTATTCAGGTTAGAAAGGCAGTTAAAAATCAGAAAGGCCCATCAACCTAGATCGGTCCAAATCCTAGTACTTTGGTAACTATTATGACTTCTACCAGATTGACTTTCAAATTATGGAAAGGCTTCAGAATAAGGGAGGGTTTACTAGCCAAGTAATAAGACTTTTTAAGTTTAGACAAAACAGATGGTTTTCAATGGCAGCAGCATTGAATCACCAAGATCAAAATGGAAGAAGGGAGAAGAGGAACAAAAACAAGCTAGTGCTAAGAAAGTACCATTTATTTTATGGTTTCATAATGTGCTCCAACTTTTACCTTGAGATTTTCATTAAAATTCCTGAAAAGAAGCATTCACTGAGGGGCAGTTCCTCCATACCAACTCACTCAGACAAGGGTCCAGAGTGGAGCAAGGGAAATGGGTGGCATGCCAGACCTAGCCTGGAAACTGTTGGAGACTGATTACTTCTGGGTGAGGGAGAGGAGACTTTCCTTAAGATATCTAGTTAGGCTGACTAGACGCCAGTGCATGAACTTGAACTGAGGGACATCAGGGTACAAATGGTTGACTGGATGGGACTGAACATACGTGGTGGAATACATGAGGTTGGGGGAGGTGGGATAGATAGGGTGGGGTCTAAATTTGCTTAAGAACTTTCGTATGAAATGTACAAAAGTTCAATAAAAATATTTTAAGAACGGATTAAATGTGTGTACACTTACGTTTATTGGCTACCATTCTGGAATGTGGCACAGTGAAAAGAGCTTTAGAATTGGGCAGTGCCAGCTGGGCGTGGTTGTGCACACCTTTAATCCCAGCACTCAAGAGGCAGAGGCAGGCAGAGCTCTATGAGTTCAAAGCCAGCCTGGTCTACATAGGAAGTTCCAGGACAGCTGGAGGGGGCTACAGGGAGACCCTGTCACAAAAAGACCAAAAAAATATAGAAGTGGGCAGTATTACGAACTTAGCCAAATTGTTTAATCTTACAGAATATCATTCAACCTCCATTTGCTCATCTACATAGGCGATTATTTTGAGGACTAAGCAAAAGACACCGTGCATAGTATCTGGCTCACAGTAAATGCTCAATAAATATTGGTTTTTCTGTGTTTCAAGTTGCTTTTGTTCATACTCTCATGTCTAACTATATTAGAACCTGTCTTCTAGAATTTGATTAGGAGTAGTAGACTAACATCTGTAAAGAGGGATGTGCCTATGTGAGTGACAGAAAATATTACAAAGTCTATTTAGTATCATTTTATCTAGAATATATGAAAACATTTAAGTTCTACTAATATTTAGTATTTGGTTGGCCTTAGTACTGTCAGTACTGTCCTTTATTCTATGTTGGAGGGTCATCATAACACTAAATAAGGGACTCTGAAATCCAGTATTTGATGTACTTTGATAGTGTACACACTTTTGTTGTTTTTTTTTTCACTTTTAGCACACTACAGTATATTTCCGTTTACATGTGACTGGTTAAGTAGATTCTTAATATTATCTTCGACCAGTAGTTTCTCTATAGGAATCGACTTAAGCTCTTTGACTAAGTTATCTAAAGCTAGTCAAACTAACTAAGCAAGATGGGTAAGTGGCTTGGGGAAATTCCTACAACAGAATAAGTAAGAATATTGGAATATGTGCTCAATTTTTTTTTCTAGTGTATATGATTAACTCAAGTAGTTTGGAGACCACTGGTGTAGATAAGGAAACCTTTGAAGTTTCTTTTCTCTATCCTTCCCTCTCCTTCAACCTTTCCTTCCCAGTCCCCCCACCCCCACCACACTTCTTAGGGAGTTGTGTTTTATTTCCTGATCATTTTGCTATAATGTAACTCATAGGATATAAATAGTACATCTAAATCTATTAAAAAATTGAACATAATTTAATGAACATTGTTTCTTTTTATTAGTAATTGTACAAAATGGGTTTTATTGTAAAATGTCTTGATGACATTTCTTGCACAGAAGTAAAATCTTCCCTAGAGCATTAGAGAAAAATCTAATTCAGGAAACCTCAAAAAATTCTGCAAAGTAACACATGAATGCATTCTTCTGCTGTGACATGATCCTTGATGAATTCACACCTTATTTGGTGAAGAAGGTCCATTTCTGAGGGAAATGTGCATGTATTTCATTTCTATAAATTTTACCTGCAATTCTGGGTCAGTTGGTAACTAGTAAACCAGTAATAGATCTTTCAAAAAAAATGAGCTAACCTAATCTAATCATTCTCATCATTCTTCTAATTTATTACTTTAACAGGCAATTTATGTCTATCTATGTAGTATTTATTAATATACTTACTAAAAGCTAAGTATCCATTATCTAAAATACTTAGGATTAGAAGCATTTCAGATTTTTTTCCCAGTACTGGGATATTTGCATAGACTCAAGCATACGTAATCTGAAATCCAAAATAATCTAAAATCAAAATATTCTAAAATGTCATGTTGATACTCAAAGCATTTTGGATTTTGGAGCATTTCAGACTTTAGATTTTCCTATTAGGATGGTCTACCAATATTGTTATATCCTCTGTTATCCTTTACATAACAAATGGCAGATAGTAAGTACTTAATAAATATTTTGAAAATAAAACAAAAGCTTTTCAAAACTACTTATTTGTGTAGATCTTCCCATATTGCTACTGAAAGACCAAACATAATCCTGTAGCTCCCTTCCTTTCACCAGAGCAGCCCTGTGAGCATAAATTTGTCAAATATTCTGGTGATCAGAGTTTTTCTACAGTCACTATTTACTAAGCATCTAGTGTATGCAAGTCCCATCAGCAGTTATATTGGTTTGTTATTGTCATAGTCACTCTATGAGGTGGGTACTGTTATTATCTTCACTTTATGAATGAGACTTCCACAGATTGAGACCTCACAGAGCTAGTATGTGATGGACCCATGATCCATTTGTAAGTATGTCTGATTCCAGGCCCCAAGCTCTTGACCAGGCTACTATATTAGGTTCTATAAAAATGCTAAGTAGTGCTTATGTGTTAATGGTGACTTTGACTTTGCATTTTATGGGCTGTATTTCATGACTCCACCACTCAGATGTGCTTTAAATGGCTATGGAAAGATACTGATTCAAGCATGTAAGCAAAGTTTCTAAATTCTAAGTATTTTATGAAGTAGACCAGTCAAGTGTGATGGTACACACCTATAATCCCAGCATTTGGAAGACTGAGGCAGGACTATCTTGAGTCAGAAGCCAGCCTGGGCTACATAGTGAAACTTGTCTAAAGAAACTTAACAAACAAAAAAATAGTTCATTCAGTTGTATAGTGGCCTAACTTAATCAAGGGTATGATCCCTGGAAAGTTTCAAAGTCTGTGTCTGTTTATTATTGTATTACAGTTTCTTGAAGTTAGACGTGATCTTTGTTTGTAACTTTGCCAAAATGGAAATTGCTAGTGGCTATATTATAGCCTGTTTTCCAAACCCACACAATTTTTTTCTTTTCAAATATGATGAGAGAGTACTGTTCTTATCATGTATAGTAATAAATGACTCAAAGTCATATTTAGTCTTAAAGAGGAGCCTGACTCATTAAAACAAAAATGAAATCATGATCATTTAGTCTGGTAGAATACATTGTAAATACATTCATAAAAATAATTAAAATGCAAAAAATGGTTTCTAGTAGTTCATGTGTAAGAGCAGGGTAGAGTAATCCAGAAACTTGACAGAGAAAGCATTGTGTGGACATTGCATGGGAAGAAATGAGAAATATTTGCCATATTTACAGTGAGCCATCTGTTTCTTTAGGTATCTTGCATTTGCCAGTTTTCATCTGCTCCACTAAATCAAATTCACACCCAAGTCCCCTAATTTAGAGGGGAGGCACTTATAGCCTACAAAGGCAGACTCTGATGATACTACTCTAGGCGTCACTGCTTACAGCCCAAAGGAATTTATTTCCTTAGTGGTGAGTAGCTACAGCTATTGCGAACATTACATGCTTTTCAAAACTTCAAGATTCAAGAACTTTAAGCTGATCAGAGGGCAGTAGGTAATAATATTCTTACAGGCTAAATTAATTTCATAGGAGTCAAATAATACATAGCAAAACCCACAGAACCTGTTACCCTTTATTTCCCTCACCTCATAATTCTCCCTTCCTCCCCCGCCCCCGTGGCTCTAATTGAGCCGTTTCTAAGGTGTCCCCCTTGTATGCTTCCTTTTCTTCCCATTTCATTTTTCTGTGTCTAGTATTGTCTTCCTCTTTCTTTGTTTATTCCTTTTATTTTCCTTCCTTTCCGCCTCCTCTTCCTTTTGTGCCAGCCCCATGTTCTTTTCTCCATTCATCATGAATTACCCATTATGTCACATTAAAATATATACTAAAATTCATTGGCATAATTGTTTGTTAAGCAGCAAGTAAGTTGTATTGTTAACCATAAAGGAAATAACGCTTCCCAGTCAGGCAACAATGTACCTATGACATAAAATTGAAAATTATCTTTCCAGGCACAGCCCTCACCAAAATAAGGTTCTCTCCCTTCTTCCCTAATGGCAGCTGTATTGCATTGCTCCTCTGTGGGCTTACTTTTATCAATAGTTACATTTTGTTTTGCTTCCACTCTTTTTTGAATTTTGAGAAGCTAAAATTGCTACTTAATGAGAAATATGTTTCCAGTGTGGGCTTAGGATTCTAGCATTCTGTGTTTCAGAAGTGCAAACATGAAGAAAGGCTCTCATGAAGAAACTTTTTTACTTTGTGCGTGCTTTATTTGATTCTCTTTACTTAGTCAGACAGCATTGTTTACTTTTTTGTTTTATTTCTTTATCTGAAAAATGATTCTGTGCAATATGAAGCCCCTGTCACATGGTAACTTCCCACAGGTTAAGTGAATAATGTTCTCTTTCAGAAGGCGGATAAATGGCTGATGGATTCATTTAAAACATGTCTGTTGCATGTTGCTGTTGTTTTGAATGAGCCCTGTAATAGCTAAAGTTTTACTTCTTTTCTGCAGTTTTATTTCTTTTTAGCAGGCACTGTCACAAACCCCTTGATTCTTTGATAGCCGAAGTCTTAGTTTCCGAAAATATTCATTGAAGTGCTATTTACCATTAGACACTAACTTTGACAGATGTTACTGCTGCTTCTCAATTAGGTGAAGTGTATACTTGGGAAGGTGCCAGTTTGAACTGAATATTTTGGAATTTGGTATTTGAACTAAATTGTTGTTTAAACCTTTCTTGTCTATCATATAGTTAGTTGCTGGGGCTGCCAGCTGTTTTTGTAACATAAGTGTTTTGGTATTTTCCCTACTACTATTTAAATATTAGAAAATGGCTTCCTATCATTTCAAAGAGAACTTCATTCTTAGTTTACTACAAAATCCTCCTAGCAGCTCTTAAACTCCCTAGAACTTAAGTTGCAGACACTACCTGGGTATAAAGTGCTTTCTATGGGCAATATTAATAATTTAAAATTCCCTTTACTCTTGCAAATTTCTAACAGCCAAGAAGTCTAGAATGTCTACACTTTGGTGACTAATGTATGCTACTGAATAATTATGTATCATTTTTTAGGCAGAGACACTGCAGGTCTGAGAGTAGAACTGCTAAGTATGGCAAATGCTTCATTTTCAAATTTAAAAATATAATCCATTCAAAGGTAAAAGCTAAGGTGTAAATAGTAGAAAGAGATTTAGACTTGGCTCCAAAACTCTGGGTTATAGCATTACCTCCATCTTTTGTTTAGCTGCGTCACCTCATGTAAGCCATTGTCCAACTTCAAAATGCAGTGTCCTTTCCAAAGCCTCATGTTAAATATTGTGTGTGTAATACACTAAAAAGAGTTTGGTTGAGGAAAGCTGAATTCTCTTATTTATCAGCAACCCACACCAGCCTGGCAGCTCCAAGGTCAGTCTCCAGCTGCAGTTTCATCTTTTTATAATCCCTTAAATCCTTGCTAGGCTTTCATTGCTAGTGTGTTTCTCTAGGAATTTGCATTTAGAGCCATTGAGGGCTTCTTCCTGCCTTTGGAATGCTTCTCTGCTCACAAGCTTAATGAAAAGTGATTTAGAGATGGGAGAAAATGCAAATATCAAAAGTTTGAATTTTTATACAGTCAGACTGTTTCCATCATGACTAATGTTCCTTTATTATTTCAGAACTTTGAAGTACTGTGTCTGAATCTTAGTATCGTGACACATCACTGCCATTTTCTACCATTAGCTGCGCAAGCGATTTGTACCATTCTCATTGTTCTAAATATTCTCTTTTTTTTTTTTTAGGCCTAGAGTGATTTAGCATCAAGGATCCATAGCATGAGGAAAACTTCCTAATCCAATTCTGTTACATTTTAGGTACTGGAAATTTTCATTCATCTGAAATAGGTTGAATTTTCCTGGGCTTAAATTAATCTTTCATTGGTTTGCTTTTGAAATAAGGTAAACAGAACGATAACTTGCTACAAACTATAGAAAAATAAATGGTCTAGTGATTTCATTACATGCGCTGTCTTAATGAAAAAAGTTGGTGCTAGATGTAAAATGCATCTTCATTAAAAGAGGCTACGCATGCACTACAGTCAAAAAAAGCAGATGATAACAAACATTGGTGAGGAGGTAAAGAAAGAGAAACCCTAACCCTAGCCATCATTCTGGTGGTGGGAATGTAGAATTATGCAGTCTTTGTGAGAAAGTGTTAGACCGTCACAAAATTGAAGACAGAACTACCTTTATGACCATTTTTTTCTACTTATAGGTATGTACTCAAGAGAATTGAAAAATATGCCCTTACTAAAACTTATGTGCAGATATTTATAAGGGAATTATTTGTAATAGCCTCAAAGTGGAAACAGTCTAAATACTCATTCATGGATTAACAACAAAATATAGTTTATACATGTAATAGAATGGCATTAGGCAGTAGAAAGAATAAAATATTGATACATAGATGAAACCTCAAAAACATTACACCAAGTGAAAGAAACCAGACACAAAAGGCAATGTTTTTATTTTTAATATTTTAATATTTTACTTTTTGTAAATCTGATTCCATTCACATAAAATGTAAACAACCGGCAAATCCATATAGACAAAAAGTAAATTTGTGGTTATCAAGAACCTGGGAGTCGAGGGAAGTTGGATTGATTGTTGGTGAATAATGGATTTCTTTGCGAGATGATGGAATATTCCAATATTGAGTAGCACCAATGGTTGTATAACTGAATAGATTAAAAATGATCAAATTGTATCCTTTAAAAAAGGTGATTTTAGTGGTACATAAATATCTCAAAAGACTGCTACAGATAAAAAAATAGTATTATATTACAAGTATGTGAAATCATAAAAGCATATTTAAGTTAATTTTTTTGCCAGAAACTGGAGGAAAGAGAGGAATGGTACATTACTGTTCAATGGGTCTAGTGTTTAAGTTGGGGAATATACAAACTTCTGGGATGGATGGTGCTGATGGCTACACAACAATGTGAATGTACTTAATTCTACAGAAACCTAGATTTTAAAACAGTAAAAAAGTTAAATTTTGCAGGGTGTGGTGACACACACCTTTAATCCCAGCACTTGGGAGGTGGAGACAGGCCAATCTGTGAGATCAAGGCCAGACTGGTCTAAATGTGGAGTTCCAGGCCAGTTGGGACTTCAGAGAGACCTTGTCTCAAAACAAAACAAAAAAATGTTAAATTATGCATACTTTGCCACAATAATAACACCCTTCCAACCTCCAAAAATTATATTTTATATTATTCTAATGAATAAAGTTTTTTCCCCTTTTTCTTTTGTAAACAGGAAAAGTGAAAATGTGATTGTTCTTTTTACTATGCCTGTGATACTTCTGGACTGTGTGTTATTTAATCCTAGTATATGTATGTAGAGGAGGTAGTTAAATACACATGTGTCTTTGGATGAGAGCTTGAGAGTATTTTTAAGAACCTCATTTGCCAGTAGGAAAATAAAGGAAACCAAACCATAGGAAATTTATATTGTTAAATTATAAAATAGCGAAATGCTACTTTCAGAGTATGAGTTACAACAATTTTCTGATTTTCTTAGTTAATGTTTACTTCTTGAATGACACAAACATTTATATATAGCATCTCTGTATCTTTCTAAGAGTATTTTCTTTCATCTAGTAGGATTGAATTAGCACCAGAATGCACTGAAAATATAAATGGAGTGAGTGATTTCAGAATGCAAAGGAAGGGATGAAAAGTAGAAAAGAGAAGAAGGGGCATAATGAGACCCCGCTTCAAAAATACAGGAAGTGGGAAGGGAGTGGATTTAGCAGTGAGGGCATCACTTCAAAGGGAATTAAGCCAGTCTAGCATACACTCAGTTGCACTTTAATCCCAGCACTCAGGAGGAAGAGGGAATCTCTCTGAGTTTGAGACCAGCCTGGTCTACATAGGGAGTTCTAGGCCAGCCAAGTCTACATAGGGAGACCCTGTCTTGAGAAAAAAAAAATTTAAGTCAAACAATAAAAAAACTGGGTATGATGGCACACACCTTTAATTCCAGCACCTGGGAGGCAGAGGCAGTGGGATTCTCTGAGTTTGATGCCAGCCTGGTCTACATAGCCTATATAGCGAGTTCCAGACCAGTTGGTGCTATAAGGGAGACCCTGTCAAAAAAAAAAAAGAGGTGGGGATTAAATTATTCCTAAAGACTGTGGAACTGTGTTATGTCTATAAGTTTATAACCTGTGAGAATTAAACTGTGAAAACATTTTCTAAGCCTGGCTGCTCTATAGGCTATCTGATTGTGGACTGTATGTCAATCATGTCATTTGTATGTTAGTCAGAGGTGTGTTTTGCTTGACAAGGAAGTGGTTTTTTTTTTTTACAAAAGTACAAGGAACATAGTGTGTGTTTATGACAGAGAGAAACATGGGGGGCGTTGGGGGGAGAGACTGATTTCTTCTCCTGTAGGAAGAACATTTTTATCCTTTACCAGGCTCCTTCTAGAGTTTGGCATGGTAATACTTGATTCAAGGATCTAATCAGAGTTGATGTACTCAGAAATCCACTGATAGGATTAATGATCTCATGATCTCATAATCATACTTTTATTTCACAGATGAGCCCTTTTTCCTGTAGTTTCACATTTTTTGAGTCATGTCTTAAGTTTTCCTTTTAGAGCACATGAAATACGTGTGGTTTTAGTCTGTAATTTGAATGATTATTTTCATTTTCTGGAAGAAAATGAAATTTTGATCATTTTTTAATTCTTTGATGTTCGATGGTAACTGGTATCCCTCATATAAGATTTTTATGTGTGCTTTTTAAGGTTTTTACAGTGTAATTTTATGTATAAAAAGAAAGATATGTATGATTCTATATAAATTGTCCCTTCTAATAGTTGATTCAGAGGTCTTCCAGCAAGTTTGCACTATTCAAGTTTTTATTCTCAAATGTAAAGCAAAACATTTTCAGATTTTACAAATAACATGGAAATACATAATATTGCATTCCTATTTGGGAGATTTAGTTGATCAGTTACTTTTTGCAGGTAAGTAGTCAATGGAAGAAACTGATTTCTAAAATCTGCATTCTTTTTAGATGTGTTTGAAGATCACTTGCAACTTTGATCCTTTTTTGATTCTCCTTATGTATTTGCCTGTTTTAAATCATTATCAGAGTTTGAAATGAAGAACTTGCTGTCCATTGATTGCTTTAATATCTGCTTTGTCTTTAACAGTGCCCTTAAAGATAGCCGTTTCCCCCCAATGACAAGGGATGAGCTGCCCCGGCTTTTCTGCTCAGTGTCTCTGCTCACTAACTTTGAAGATGTCTGTGACTATTTGGACTGGGAGGTAAGATTATAGATACTTTTTAAAGTAAATGTTAGTAACTCCTGAGTAGGTGTTAACAACTAGACCCAGGAAATACCTCCTTTGGCCCATTCTAACACATAAAGAAATGCCACCATTGAATAATAAGATAAGAGTAAAGAGATTTTTTTTAAAGGGCAAAGTACCATGTGGTCTTCCAATTCCCAAACTGAATTCAGAATTCATTCTTATCCCACTACCTTACCTAAGCATCTCCTAAAAGCCGTTTAGAAATAGCAAGAACTGACTGAAATGTATTTCTCCTTTATTTCCATCTAGTGCACTGTGGTATAACCACCACTCAGTGATGAGGCAGTCAGAGTGTACATCTCAGGAAGAAATAGCAAGATTTATTTATCAGCAAAATCCACCACCTGGGGGAAATCAGTTTGTGATGATGGCAGCGTATTAGTAAACTAGATTTAAATAAGGTGAATTCCTTTTTGGTTACTTTAATTTATACACTTTAAATTATATGAGTAATATTGTTATATCTACAGTATCTGTATGCTTTACCATTATTACAAAGCCTATGTTAATCATATTTTTTATTCTTTACTGTGTGGGTTGGCTTATTAGTGGAATTCAAAGTTCTCATGGTGATTTGTTTTGGTGGTCAAAATAGTTGAGTGTAGGTCATGCTTATGTTACTGAACACCAGCTCTGTTCCAGGCAGTGTGCTACGTGTACAGGAGTGGCAAAATATGGTCCCCATGATGATGGATCTTATAGTACAGTAGCAGAGAGAAAATGTATATAAAAAGTATGAATAAATTAATACTAGGAGAAAGAAGCAATGGGAATTCACTGATGCATAGTATTTTTTTTCATACAGTACCCATAAACGGCATTACTGTATCATCATAAGATCTTTTCATTCTACTTTATTTTAGAAGAACCATTCCCATTGTTACTGATAGTCTGCCTTGTTTTCATACTTAATTCACTTCAATTTTATTTTTGACTTTTCCTTGATTCCTTGTGACACTTTAGACAGTTTTATACCATGGAAATTCACTACTTCTGTATACAGAATAAGACATTTATTAAGTTCTGGATATTCATCTCTGAATATCCCCAATAAGAATTATTGTTGTTACCCCAGAACCATTCTAAAACATTTGTAAGGCTGGGAGTGGTGGTGCCCACCTTTAATCCTAGCACTTGAGAGGCAGAGATAAGTGAATGTCTGTGAGTTTGAGGCCTTGCTGGTCTACATAGAGAGTTCCAGACCAGCTACGGGCTATATGGAGAGACCCAGTGTCAACAAAAAGAATCCAAAAAATAAATAAAGAACTCAAACAGTCCCCCCACAGAAAAAGAAAAAAGGAAAGAAAAAAAGAAAGAATAGAATAGAAACAAATAGAATAGGATGCAAGTGTCTTTCTGGGATTTGTGGTAGGTGTTTTTATCATTATTAGAATATGAAAGCCTTTTTTAATATTATTTTTTTAGAAGAAGCATATCATTACAGCTTTAATATATAATGCTAATACTCGAGAATCTAGAAAGTGCCAAATATTTTATAGAACTAAATTTCCTACTTTAAAAGTAGTTTTACATTCTTACTTGGTTTTCCCTTTCCTTGTCCTTCCCTCGCTCTCTCCCTTCCTCTTGTCTCTCTCCTCCTTCTGTCTTTTTTGTTTGTTTGCTTAGTTGTGATACAGTCACACTATGCAGCTGTTGCTGGCCTTGAAATCGAGATCTGCTTACCTACTGCCTCTTGGGTAGTGGGGATTACAAGTATGCACCACTACATCTGGACTATTTGGGTTTATGTGTATGAGAATTTCACATGCCTGTATGTGAGCGCACCTGTGTCAAGCAGTATCTGTGGAGCTGTGGGGGTCAGAAGAGGGCTTTTGGAGTAACAAAGTGGATGGTCATTAGCTGCCATATGGGTGCTGTTAACTGGAAGAGAAGCCATGCTCTTAATCACTGACCCATCTCTCCAGTTCGTAATTTGATTTTCTTAAAGAGAAGTTTACCATTATGATGGAAATATTCCTCATTAGGATTTTTTTTTGTAGATGGTCCCAAATCATGACTGTTTGAGGACCATATATTGCAGTTTAGATGATTCTATTACTGTTTTAGAATTGTTGTTTACTTTTCTCACGATAGAATTTTATCCTTTGCTTTGTATAGTG
>NW_008355642.1:1799655-1801533 GCF_000622305.1 Nannospalax galili
CTCTTGGCACCCCAGACACCTGGGCTGACCTCTTGGCCCAGAATCCCCACTGCTTCCTGATCCTTTTCATCCAGACCAATGCAGTTCTTCCCAGTAGTCCCCAGGAGCCCTCAGCCTCTTCTCACCTCCACCTCCCTTTGCATTCCTTGGTGGCAGAGCCACCAGCTTCCTGAGACCAGGATCTTTCATGGGCCCTGCTCCCAGGCCAGCCCAGTCCCCAAATTCCTGAGGGCAGCATCTTTCCTGGAGGAATCCAGACCTTACTAGAAAGCCTGAGAGCATCTGATCCTCATCTGATTTGGGCCTCTGTGTGAAATCCTGAAAACAAAGCAATTTAGCCACTCCAATATAAAATCAAAAGGAGAACCTGAAGGCTAGACCAACCAACTTTTCATGCCTAACAAGTAAACCACAAAGGCACATAAAGTTTACAAAAAGAAGCAGACCTAAAGTCAACAAAGGAATTAACTGAACTCCCCAGTCAAAAGACACAGATGATTTGAATGGATTAAGAAACAAAACCCATCTTTTTGTTGTCTGCAAGAAACTGATATAGGAGAAGACCAAACTACTGAAACACTATTCTACCCTTATTAGCAGCCCCTGAGTTGTAATAGAATTTGAGACTGTGGAGAAACATGAGTATGCCATATCAAAGAGTTTCTTTGAATAAGTATATGTGTATTCATACATGTGTGTGTCTGTGTGTCTGTGTGTGTGTCTGTGTCTGTAGAAACATTGAGACTCTAATAGCTGTTAAATAGGTATGGATAAACATAGAATATGTCTGCCCCACCTAACTTTACTTCCCTGGCTGCACAGCCGCCTGGCTTCCTGGTACCAGCATTTTTCCTGGGTAAGTCCAGTGGCGGCCCACTCTGCCTTGACTCCCCCAGCCTCAGTCACCCTCCCAGCTTCCCCACCCTATCTCTCCTCCTAGCCTAGGTACTAGCCCATTTCTTGTCTTGAGAACCCAGACACTGGAGCTGATGACTTGGCCCAGAGTCCCCACTGCTTCCTGATGTTTTGCATCCAGACCAAACCAGTTCCTCCCTGCAATCCCCAGGAGGACCCTGCGCCTGGTCCTGCCACTCCCTACCTTTGCTTCCCTGGGCGGCTCAGCCAGCAGCTTCCTGGTGCTAGCATCTTTCCTGGGTGGGTCACACAGGTTGCCCACTGTGCCTTGACTCCCCCAGCCTCATTCACCCCCCCCAGCTTCCCTGCCCGATCTCTCCTCCTAGCCTTGGCCCTGGCCAGATTCTTCTCTTGGCACCCCAGACACCTGGGCTGACCTCTTGGCCCAGAATCCCCACTGCTTCCTGATCCTTTTCATCCAGACCAATGCAGTTCTTCCCAGTAGTCCCCAGGAGCCCTCAGCCTCTTCTCACCTCCACCTCCCTTTGCATTCCTTGGTGGCAGAGCCACCAGCTTCCTGAGACCAGGATCTTTCATGGGCCCTGCTCCCAGGCCAGCCCAGTCCCCAAATTCCTGAGGGCAGAATCTTTCCTGGAGGAATCCAGACCTTACTAGAAAGCCTGAGAGCATCTGATCCTCATCTGATTTGGGCCTCTGTGTGAAATCCTGAAGAGAAAAGCAATCTGGCCACTCCAATATAAAATCAAAAGAGAGAACCGCAGCTTAGAGGAACCAGCTTTTCATGCCCAAAAAGTCAACCACAAAGGCACATAAAGTTTACAAAAAGAAGCAGACCTAAACTTGAAAGTTTGAGTCTCACAAAAGAATCAGAAACTACAAAAGAAAAGTTGCTCTCAACTGGATAATAACATGAAAAACCAAAATATCACCACAAAGTCCTGTAGAGGACTACAGTAAGAACCTCCTAGAGATAACACAGGACATGGAACTCAAAAGAACAAT
>NW_008355642.1:1801908-1802795 GCF_000622305.1 Nannospalax galili
CACTCAGTAAGCCAATTAGAAACAACAGGAGAAAGCCACACCAATAGGATGAACGAAATGGAAAACAGAGTATCAAGACTGGAAGATAAATGGATGAACTAGACCACTAAAGCAAAGATTATGAAAAACTTAAGAGATCACAAGAATGGAATATGCAGGAATTGTGTGATACCATAAAAAGACCAAACTTATGTATCATAGGCATACAGGAAGGAGAAGAATCCCAAGGTAATGGCATGGACTAGATCTTCAACAGAATCATGGAAGAAAATTTCCCAAAATTAAAGAAAGACATGCCCATAAAAATACAAGAAGCATATAGAACACCAACAGACGGGACCAGAAAAGAAACTCTCCACAGTACAACATAGTAAAAACAGTAAAAATACAGAACAAAGAGACAATACTGAAAGCTGCAAAAGAAAAACTAGTCACAGATAAAGGAAAACCCATCAGGATTACAGCTGACTTTTCAGTGCGAACAATGAAAGCCAGAAGAGCCTGGACCAAAGTATTCCTAATTCTAAATGACCATAGAAGCCAAACCAGATTACGTTGCATGCCAAAATGTCTATTATAGTTGAAGGGGAAAGAATAATCTTCCATGATGTAAATAGGCTGGAAGAATCCATGTCCACAAAACCAGCCCTTCAGAGAGATCTTAAAGCAATACAAAGCGCTGAAGAAAGGAATGACTATACCAAACGGGTTGTGGAAAGAAATTCAATGAAGGTATAACTGTGGAAAGTACAGGCTATGTCACGAATGTGAACAGAAATAAAAATGACAGGATTCAATACTCATCTTTCATTAATAACATTAAACATTAATGGACTGAACTCCCCAGGCAAAAGACACAGACTATATGAATGGATTAAGAATCAAAA
>NW_008355642.1:1804549-1807021 GCF_000622305.1 Nannospalax galili
CATAACCCTAATAACTACATGAACACATGGAGATTAAACACTCCTGAATGATGAATAGGTCAAAGGAGAAATTAAGAAAGAAATAAAAGTATTCCTGGAACTAAATGAAAAGGAAAATACAACACAACAAAACTTCAGAGAAACAATGAAAGCAGTCCTTAGAGGTAAGTTTATAGCTCTAAGTGCCTTTAATTCTCCTTCACATCTCCTATTCATGATTCAAGGACTTTCTTTTCCCCTTAGAGATAAGAGTTATGCAACTTGGGAGTCTTTTAGATAGACCCACTGAAGGGGTACTCCAATTGGGTCACCCTGCGTCCCTGTTCAGCATGGAAGAATCCAGAGCACTCTGCGTCCCTATTCCCTATTGGCAATTTGGGTAACCCCTTCAGAGGATGGCATGATAAGAATAGGAGGTAGGAATTGCTAGGCAGTTAGGGTAAAAAGACCGCAAAGTAAAGTAGCCAGTTTCTTGGCTAAAAGTCAGAATGTCCTTGGGACTGTTAGCAACATACTCTGCTCCAAAGGCCAAAAATGTCAAAAGTATGTGGGAGCTCATATCTAATCCTTAAAAGATCTTAGGGTTACCTCTTCAGAGGAGGGAATGTTAGAGTACAGAAAATCCCCATAAAAATAAATAAATGAAAGAAGAAAATTTAAAAAAAGAAAAAATGATGGGGAGATGTGGGAGGTGTTGTGAGGGAGACAGTGGGCATGGATTTGATCAAAACGCCTTATATGCATGTATGAAATCCTCAATAAAGTTTTTGTAAAAGTTAAAAAAATACATAAATAAAATAAAGTAGATTTGTTGGGTTAAAAAAAAAAAGAAAGCAGGTTGAGGAGGGGCCAGTGGAACAAGCCAGTAAGCAGTGTTCCTTCATGGCCTGTGTTCCAGTTCCTGCCTCCAGGTGCTGCACTGAGTTCCTACCTTGGCCTCCCTGATGAACTGCGACCTGGGAGATGTAAGCTGAATAAACCCTTTACTCCCCACACCCATGCCAAAAAAATCTGAAAGAACACAAATAAATGACCTAACATTGCAACTCAAGACACTTGAAACGCAACAACAAATGAAACCCAAACCCAGCAGATAACAAGAAATAACAAAAATCAGAGCAGAAATAAATGAAACAAAAACAAAGAAAACAGTACAAAGAATCAACAAATCCAAGAGATGGTTCTTTGAAAAGAAAGAAGATTGACAGACCTCTACTCCAGTTAACCAAAACAAAGAAAGAGCACCTCCAAATAAACAAAATCAGAGATGAAAGGGGAAACATCACAACAGACACCACAAAGATCCAGAACATCATAAGGTAATACTTTAAAAACCTATGTGCTACTAAATTTGAAAGCCTAAAAGAAAGGGACAGGTATCTAAAAGCATGGGAACCAACAAAACTAAACCAAGAAGAGACCCACAGCTTAAACAGACCCATAACACATAAAGAAATTGAAACAGTAATACAAAACCTCCCGACTGAAAAAAGCCCAGGACAAATGGATTTACAACAGAGTTCTACCAGACATTTAAAGATCTGCATCCAATACTACTAAATTTATCCAAAAAGATAGAAATGGAGGGAGAACTTCCAAATTCCTTCTATGAAGCCAGCATCACTCTAATACCAAAGCCAGGCAAAGATATAACCAAAAAAGAAAACTATAGACGCATCTCCTTAATGAACATAGATGCAAAAATTCTCAACAAGATACTTGCAAACCGCATACAGACACACATCAAAAAGATCATCCACCATGATCAAGTCGGCTTTATCCCAGAGATGCAGGGATGGTTCAATATACATAAGTCAATAAACGTCATAAATCATATAAATGGGTTCAAAGACAAGAACCAAGAACCACATGGTCATCTCAATCAATGCAGAGGCCTTTGACAAAATCCAATATGCATTTATGTTCAAAGTCCTAGAGGGAACTGGACTGGAGGGAGCATACTTCAACATAATTAAAGCCATATACAGCAAACCCACAGCCATCATCCTTCTAAATGGAGAAAAACTGGAAGCATACCCATTGAAATCAGGAGCCAGACAAGGCTTTCCACTATCTCCACTCCTCTTTAACATAGTGCTTGAAACTCTTGGAAGAGCAATAAGACAAGAGAAGGAAAATAAAGGAGTAATAATTGGAAAAGAAGAGATCAAATTATCCCTTTGTACAGATGATATGATATTATGTCTAAGAGATGCCAAAAATTCCACCAGAAAACCCCTAGAAATTAACAGATTCAATAAAGTTTTAGGTGGTCTCAGTCTAGCAAAGATCTGCCTATCTTTGCCCCTTAGTGCTGCAATAACAAGCAATCAGAGAAAAAGTACATCCAAACAACCCCCTTCACAATAGCTGCAAAAAAAAGAAAAAAAAATATCTTGGAATAAACCTGACCAAAGACACTGAAGACCTCTACAATGAAAATTTTAAATCTTTAAAGAAAGAGATTGAGGA
>NW_008355642.1:1807074-1823596 GCF_000622305.1 Nannospalax galili
TTGGGTCTTCAATGCAATGCCAATCAAAATCCCCATGACATTCTTCACAGAGTTGGATAAAAAATCTTAAGATTCATATGGAAGCACAAAAGACCTCAGATAGCCAAAGCAACCCTGAACACTAAGAGCAATTCTAGGGGGATTACTATACCAGATTTTATACTGTATTACAGAGCTATAGTCATAAAAACAACATGGTATGGTCACAAAAAATAGACCCGTAGATCAATGGAACAAAGTTGAAGACCCAAATATGAGTACATCCAATTTCAGCCACCTGGTATTTGACAAAGGAGCCAAGAACATTCACTGGAGGAAAGACAGCATGTTCAGCAAATGGTACTGGAAAAACTGGATCTCTACCTGTAGAAGAATGAAAGTAAAACCCTGTCTTTCACATTGTACAAAATTAAACTCCAAATGGATCAAAGACCTCAATTTGAAGCCTGAAATTCTGAAGCTGTTAGAAGAAAACATAGGCAATAACCTACAAGATATAGGTGTAGGAAAGAATTTTCTAAACTGGACATCAAATTGCTCAGGAAAGAAGGTTAAGAATCAACAAATGGTACTTCGTTAAACTAAAAGGCTTCTTTACATCAAAAGAAGCAACCAAGGAAGTAAAGAGAAAACCCACAGAATGGGAGAAAATCTTTACCAGCGACACACCTGACAGAGGTTTTACATCCAGAATATATAAAAGACTCTAAAAGCAAAGAATCAAGAAAGGAATTAACCCAATTAAAAGATGGGCTAAGGAGCTGAACAGAGAGTTCTCAAAAGAAGAAATAAAGATGGCTAAGGAGCATTTTAAAAGGTGTTCAACATAATAATAATTAGGGAAATGAAAATTAAAACCACTTTAAGATTTCACCTTACCCCAGTCAGACTGGCTAAGATCAAGAGAACAAATGATACCAAGCGTTGGAGAGGAGGTGGGGAAAGGGGCACGATCATCCACTGCTGGTGGGACTGCAAACTCGTACAACCCCTATGGAAACCAGTATGGAAAACTCTTAAAAAACTACAAATGAACCTACCATTTGACCCAGTTATACCACTCCTTGGCATATATCCAAAGAACTCATCCTTTTGCAGAGACACTTGCACATCTATGTTTGTTGCTGCTCTTTTCACAATAGCTAAGAGATGGAAGCAACCTAAGTGTCCCTTAACTGACAAGTGGATAATGAAAATGTGGTTCATTTATACGATGGAGTTTTACTCAGCAATAAAGAAAGTGGAATCATGGAATTTGCAGGTAAATGGATGGACTAGAAACTGTTATACTTAGTGAAGTAACATAGACTCACAAAATAAAAACAAAAAACGAACAACATATGTTCTCCCTCATATGTGGATCCTAGCACCAAATCCTGATAAGTGAGTATGTATCCAGACATAACTACAGGAACCAGGATAACGGAATGGAACCAGGGAGGTAAAGGAATAGAAAGAACCTGAAAGGGAAGAACAGTAGGAAACAGGCAATAATAAGGGAAATATGGATAAATATGGTTATTTTAAGGGGAGTGGGGAGGGAAGATTTTACAAGGAACCTAGGCGATAAAGAGAAAGAAGGAGCTCAAGAGAGGTAGGACCACAGGAGAGAAGGGTACTATTAAGGAAGAAATGGCAAAAATGGGGGCACCTTAAATGGGGAAGTCATAGTGGTAGGGTTAGACAATGTGAAAAATAAATAATGCCTAGCTAGTTTAAAAAAAAAAAAACAGAGGGTCCCCTGCGACTGTTGGTACAGACATTTCTTAGCTGCTGTGTGGTGATGGGATGTGAACCCGGGTCTTCTGCAAGAACAACCAGTGTTCTTAACCGCTGAGCCATCTCTGCAGCCCAGACTCTTCTGACCTCCCCGGGCTTTGCACAACACAGGTGCACTTACCTACATGCAGGCAATACATGCATACACATAAAATAAAAATAATAAATTAAAAAAACAGAGGGACCCATATTAGTCCAAAAACCTACTGACAAATTATACGTACAACTAGATCAAGCAATATAACATATATATCTAGGCAAGGGTTATCTGAGAATGTTTGGTCCTTGCCCAAGCTTTATCTACATGGCACATGGTAACTGAAAGTACCAGACTGGTGGAACTAACCTTCTTGGATGTTTAACAGCCACACTTTGAGACCTATACTAATTTGGTCAGAGGGACATAAAGGACAGTTTTTGCTCCTTGCTGTCCTAGGTCGACTATTTCCAGGGGACTGTGAGCATCTTTCAAAATATCCTGTAACTGTGGTGAGTCATCTGTCCTCTTGATCAAGGAGGCCATGGAGACTGCATTAAATGGACTTGAACCAGTGTCCAGTGTACAAAGAGGAGGGTTAACACAGAGGAAACATTTCCTCCATACTTCCAAGTGAAGCCAGCCATGGCCGAGTAGGACATTTGACTTATCTTCACTTAGATGGGACTGGTAAAAGAAAGGAGCCAGGGGCTCCTCCCAAACCCATGTGAGCCCTGAGGAACAGATCCTCAAATGGCCTTAAGAGTAAAAGTAAATTGGTTATCTGGGCCAACTGTATGGTCTTATACACCCAAAAGGAAAGTATAACCAAAGATTAAATGTGTCAATATATTCTTTAAGGGTTCATGTGTATAGCTACAGGCTACATACCAAGAAACAATGTCAGATAGGAGATACCTTCCTTTGAGTTGTTGGCTTGGGTGGCCCCAAGAGACTCCCAGACAGTAACCCAGCATAGAACTTGGAAAATGAACAGCAGACCCCCATCTTATCTAAAGGAATATTGGCAAGTGATTGCTGCTAGATGAGGAAGAGCTGATCTTCCTAAAACAAGGAACTCTAGATAGGCTGACTAGACTCAGCTGATGGACTTGTACTGAGGAATGGCTGGGGGCACTGACAACACAGTGGACAATAACAGGGATGACAGAGTATATGGGCTCCAGTGGGCGGGGGAGTCTTTGGGAGGGTGCCATTTGAGAAGTGGGTATATAGATGAATAAGATTGTTTGGGATATTCTGTATGATATACACACAAAAAAAGTAAAAAATGACATTTGAGGAAGAAGCATAAAAATTTACTTCATGTTAATTAGTAGAAGTGATAAACATTTCCATTGAAATCTACCTGATGACTTTATATCCATACTGAGGTCCCAAGTATCTGAGTGTAACCGACTGTGAATAGTAATAACCAGATACATAGAGATTAGAGATTCATGGGCAAACATCTAAATGTTGGTAGCATTTTTTGCTGGGCATGGTGGCACATGCCTTTAATCCCAGCACTTGAGAGGCAGAGGCAGGTGGATCTTTGTGAGTTCGGGCCAGCCTGGTCTACATAGTTCCAGGACAGCTGGGGCTACAGGGAGACCCTGTCTCAAAAAGACAAAAAATAAATGAGTCTTTTTGTAGGAAACACTATATTTTAAAAGGAAATGGAGATCTTTTTTAAAGGTTAAAACCTCATTCAATTTTAAGTCTTATAGGGTTTATACTGAGCTCAATATTGTAAAACTGTATTAATTCAGCCAGTTTTGAAAGAGATGTATCTTTGCTGTGGAAATTCTCATTGAATAAGTTAAAGCTGTAATGAAATTATTCTTCTAATCATGTGGTTATTAAATAAATAATTAAAAAAAGAAAAACCACAGAATATAACATCATCTTCTTTAGCCCACATCAGGCACTGTCAACACCAAAAGTTAGTCTTGATGTTTCTCTTGGCTATTTAAAACATGTATTTGTTTTCTGCTAGATGGATGGAAAGCAAAGCACTCGAGACATTAATACTGTGTATTCTTTCAGGTGCAACCTCCTTTGTGGTCATGGGGTACCTGTTTGACTTTCTGGCAGATTCTATATTCTTTCTAGTTGGTACTTGTGGGAGGTTAGACATTTGTCTGTTAAGTAATGTTCTCTTGTGTATGTAAAAAAAAAAAGGACACATTTTTGTACCTTTAATATATTAGCAATTGAAAGTAAATTCCATACTGCTAGAATGACTATGCTAGGAGGAAAAGAATGTCACTTTCCATTATTTCATCACTGTTTCAAATAAGAAACCTAGAAGAAATTTGTTCTCAAAGAGGGAAAATTATATTTTAATCTATAAGAATGTGGCTCGTAGTGTTATGATTGATAATGGAATGCTGTTATTTTTGGAAAGATGTTTTAAAGGTTATATTTGCTAATTATGAAAAGAATTGCTACTTTAAATAGGATGCCAAAATGGAAGTAAAGATATATTTTTAAAATTATATGCTTGCTGGGCCTGGTAGTGCACACAAGAGGCAAAGGATGGAGGATCTCTGTGAGACAGAGGCCAGCCTGATCTGCATAGTGGGTTCCAGGCCAGCTGGGGCTACATAGTGAAACCCTGTCTCAAAAAGAAAACCAAAATGGATATGTTGATACAGTTCCTTTCGTATGCCATATCCTGCTTACTTGCAAAAGAATGTTCATAGCAGTACTACCCACAATAACCACAAGGTCAAAACTCAGGTATTTATCAATACACAGGTAAACAGGATATGGCATATCTGTACAACTGGACATTATTCATCTATAAGAAGAAGTTAAGTACTGATGCACAATGTACCACAAATAAACCTTGGAACCATTATGCCAAACGAAAGAACCAGACACAAAAGACCATATGTTTTATGATTCTATTTATATGAAATATCAAAAATGTGCAAATCTATAAAGATAGAAAGATTAGTGGTTGTCAGAGCTTGGGAGGGGGATGAATGGTAAGTAACTGCTTAGTGGGTATAGGGTATGGGGAAACATTTGCAGTGGTAAAGAACTTCTGGAATTACATAGTGTTCGTGGTTACATAACAATGTGAATGCATTCTATGTCACCGAATTATATGCTTTGAAATTATTAAAAAGCATTAAAATAATAAATTTTATTATTTGTATTTTACCAAAATAAAATTTGAAAATCAAATTTTACAGAGAGAGAGTGAAAGAGACAGAGAGAGACAGAGACAGAGAGGTTATCCATAATAATTTTGAATTTTTGAAGAAAATCCTAAAAAAATTAAAAGTATAAAGAAAGAAATGTAAGTCATTCATAATAACATGTTTGGAATAGAGTCAGAATCTCTGTATCTGAGTTTTACATGTACAGATTTAACCAAATATGGATGCAACATATTAGGAAACATTATACCTGTACTGACTACATACACTTTTTTGTCATTCCCTAGACAGTACCATTTTTTCACATAGCATTTACATTGTATCATGTATTAGACAATCTAAGGATGATTTCAAATAAAGAAGAGCATGCATATAGGTAATATACAACACTATGCCATTGTATATAAAGGATTGTACATGCTTGGATTTGATTATCCAAACAATATTTCTTTATATTCTTTATCTGTGTACCAAACATTTTCATATTTGTTAATATATGCAATTATTGTGTTTAAGAAATAATTTTATGGCTTGTTTTTATATATGTTTTATACAAAACATATACATATATATGTTTGATCTTCCATTTTGAGAAGTCATTTAGTTTATTATGAAAGTATGTATTTTTCTTTGAGAAATTTCACACTAATAATTAAAACTCATTCCCCAGAATAGTTTTCTATATAATATACTTTTCACAATAAGTATCTAGTTTAACATAAAATTCAAAATCCTGCATGTGCTTGTTCCATGGAAGAAACAAAATTATTAAGGAATTTTAATAGAGAATTTTTTTTCAGTCTTTTTGAAACAGGGTCTCCCTGTAGCTGCAGCTGTCCTGGAACTCACTACATAGACCAGGCTGGCCTGGAATTCACAGAGATCCGCCTGCCTCTGCCTCTTGAGTGCTGGGATTAAAGGTGTGCACCACCACGCCTGGCCTTAATAGACAATTTTTAGTAGAAAAAGTATGCTTCATATAAGGAGAAAACTATAATAGGACCACTGATGAAATACATGACTTTACTAGAATTCTTAATTAAAAGGCTTTTCAAAATCTGTGAGAAGGATGAAAAGTGAGTAATTTGGGGGAAATGTTTGATAACTGATGATTTGTCACGTCTACCTGCAAAGCTAACATGACTGTTAAATGAGGAACCTTACTCCTGCTAAGAAGAATTCCAATATGATCTATCCTGTGTTTGAACACAAACACTTATCACCAGCACTGTTCTGTGTTGTTTAAATGGCAACATTATGCTAATTCTGAGTGACAGGGTGATTGGCAGACACAGTGCTTTTAGAAAGAAATAAGAGCTCACATAGCATGTTGAAACCCTCCAAAATGACATATATCCTAGAACTAGTATAGTTGCACTGTTTGCACTGTTTGGGAGTCATGTTTTCTTTTTTTTCAGGTGAGGACAGGGAGTTTCATTAAGCAGTATGAAACGATATAAAACAAATGATATTACAACAGGTGGAGTTTGACTTGAGGGTTGACTCTAGGTGTAGTCATCTCTGCCACTCTTTTTCTGGATAATATAAATGAATAAGCTTTGTGTTTGTAGAAGAACTTGTAGGGCAAGTATGCTATCAGTGATTCTGATGGGATCCAATATACCACATCACTGACAGAAGTAAAAATATTTTCTAAATTACAATCAGGCATCTTTTACTGCTGAGCTTTAGAGGGAAGATCATGAAGAAGAAATGTTTTCTAACATTTCTAAAGTAGAATCTTAGATCATATTTAAATAGATTAATGACACTTACAAACTTGAAGACTTTCCCTTATCTGGCTCCTAAGACAGATTTTTTGTTCATTTTTAGTACATCACACTTATATGGAATCATCCCAGGCTGAATAGGGCTGATGCTCATGATTCTTATGTGATTCAAAAAAATCTATCCCTAGACTATAATGCTAGACCTTAGGTCCTTAGTTTCACTCTGCCCTAATGTAACAAAGCATCTGTCATTGTATGTGAGCCTTTTGGACTCGGGGTACTCAGAGAGCTAGCTGCACTTCACTTTCAAAGCAACCTCTAACACACCTCTTGAGCGATCACAGCTCCATTTTTGACGTGTTTGGTTGCAGTTAATAATAGGGTGCCTTTGTAACATCCTTTATGAGAATAAACAGATGAGACGAGCAAATTGGCTACTGTCATTATCTCCCATATATTTTAGAAGCTAATATTCTCCTTTTTACTCTCCCTCCCCCCATGAAGGTTTGCTTTTTTTTTTTTCAGTTCCGCTTAATGTACAACTGAAAACAGAGTTCCCATTCATACACAGATGGTTACCATGACTCACAAAGTCACCAAGTGAAATAAATGAGTTCTAGCTGTATGTATACATTCTGTTTCCTCTTTTGGTTATTTTTCCCCAACTATGTTTTTTTTTTCTTCCTGCCTTAAAATTCCTGCCTTTTTGAAAACAAAAAAGGGGCTTTGTAGATCTGGAAATTGCGCCTCATTGTTATTTTCAGAGGGACCTTGAGATTTTGTGTACAACCTCACTATGAATATGGAAATTTAGTCTTTGTCCTGAAGCTCTGCTTTAAATTAAAAAAAATTTTTTCAGTGCTATGGAATATTGGGAAAGGAATGTTTTGCACTGAGAATTTGTTGGATATCAGTATGGCCTCACAGGGAAGAAAAGGCCCAATAAGGAAGCAAGTAGTACAAAATAAAGCAGTATTTTTAGAAAGTGATTTAGTCTATAAATACTTCCATTAGCTCTTTAGACCCTTAGTACAGTGGGCAGTCTCAGGCCTCTTCCAGTGGCATCCTGTCTTCCTGACAGTATATTCTTTGGTGAAGGGAGGTTTTTCCTGCAATCCCAACTGTCTTCCTTCTCCTTCCCCAGAGGTTACACTGTTCTTTCATATATAGTTTGCATGTGTTCATGTATCCCCAGCATTTAATTTTTTTAAGTGCACAGTTTGAAGACAAGGATACTTCAGTTCTGTTCCTAGCTGTCATTACCCAGCTCTGTAAACTTCCTAAACCTCAATGTTAACACGAGAAAGTAAAAAGGTTGGGCTAGGGTCTCTGACAGGATATGGTTCTGTGACAGACTCCCTTTTATTTTATTTTTTCTTTAAAACTTCTTTCATTTATTTACAAATTCTCTTAATTTATATTCACACTGAACATTATTTGGTAAAACGTTTATTTTTGTATACTTTTAACTGAATTTTTGTGTATTTCATACAAGGCATCTTAATAATCTTTATACCTCCTCCCCCATCCACACCCTCCCATAGCTCCCCCACCAGATTTCATGCATTCTGTCATTTATGTTAAGGTCTATCGAGTCAAGTTAGTGTACTGAGACATTCCTTGGTGGAAGTTCATCCACTGGGGTCTAGTTAGCCTATCTAGAGTCACTCCCTTAAAGAAGATCATCTCTCCCTTTACGCAGCAGTAATCAGCTGCCAATACTTCTTTTGCTAAGGTTGGGGCCTGCTACCCATTTCCACGGTTCTGTGCTGGGTTTTTGTCTGCTTGAGTTTGCATGGGTCTTGTGCATGCTGACATCATTGCTGTAGGTTCATATGAGCAAGGTCCCAGGAGCCTGTTTCCATATGGTCATGCACCTCTTTCCTGGCTCTTACAGTCTTTCTGCCCCCTCTCCTGCAATAGTCTTTTGAGCCCTGGTTGGGTGAATTTTAATATAATTGTCCTGCCAGGGATCCATACTCTGTAGTCTCTTATTCTCTACATTTTGGCCTGTTGTGGCTTTCTGTGTTCATCACACTTTGTTTCATGAGAAAACTTCATTGATGAGAATTGAGAAATTCATTCATATTCTCTCTACCCCTTGTTCTACTATGTTCATTGAGCCTTAGGTGTAGGGGTTCCATTGTAGATGTATCACTTAGGGTTGGGCATTTCTCAGACACTTATTCTCTGTGTATCCAGTTATGGAACTCTGTAATAATCTCCATTTGTTGCAAAAGAAGCTTCTTTGATGGGTGGTGACTGGCATACTTGTCTGTAAATATAAGGCCCCATATTTAGCATATAGTAAGAAATTACACTCGTCTAGGAATGTGACAGCCTTAGTGTTTTCCCTAAGGTCTATGACCTCTCCAGCTATGTGTATTTGGCTGTATTTATAATACCACACATGAGTTCCTTCCCAGTGAGTGGGCTTTTAAATCCAATTAGGTAGCTGTTGATTACCCTCAAGATAAAAGTACCACTAATGCCCCAATATAGTTTGCTGTGTCAGTCATAGACCTTAAAGCTGGGGTTGGGCCATCTATGTAGCTTGCATAGTGCTCTCCAAAACTATGAGAGCTAACCTTCAGGGAGGTGGTCAGGGCAGTTCCAGCTCCATTTCTCCAAGTCCTGCGTCCGAAGTATTTCCTGTCTTCAGCAAGAGGGTCTTACCTTCAATTTCTGGGACAGAATCAAGGCTTGTGGCAATAGCCTGGGTAATTTTGGGAGTCTCTTGGACTACGCTGACCAACAACTGGAAGGAAATCTCTCCTGTCTGGCATTGTTTCTTGTTATATAGCTTTCTGGTATACACATGGACTCATGTAGAGATATTGTATTTCATTTTTTATATCAAGAGAATGAATCAGCCATTTGGAAATGATATGAAAAAAGTGACTGTACCTCCCTCAAATAATTAATTAAAATATTTATTAAAAAAGAAATCATTCAAAGAGGTCCCTTACTTTTGAAATTACCATTGCCAATGTTACTTTAAAAATGAAGAATTCTCTTTGGTAACAAAATATTCTATGCCACTGGTGGCTCTATTTTATATTGTATCATCTCTTTTAAGTTAGCATTTTATATCTAATTTTAAGTGAAACAGTTGCATTAGGAAGAAATTATTCACTTTACAATACATATTTTGCTTTGTAGAAGGACTAACTGTAGAGTTTCTTTTTGTCTTCCTCATGACTAAGATTAATTCATTTTCATAAATTGGATATCCATGCAACTGTTTAGAAACAAATCTCTTGTAAACAAAATTAACCCATAGTGATTCATATAATTAATATACAGTTAGAACTTGAATAAGACTTTTCTTAATTCCTTACCATGAAAGCATTTCATACTAAGTATGTTTGCCAGCCTTTGAAGAGTAAACTAAGTCATGGCTCTAGGTTTTGAAAATAGAACTTTAGTTTCCTCATGTTTAAATTCACTCTATCATTTCTATTTTTTAAAGATGGTAGGAATTAATTTTCATAACTTTTGATGAAAAGCAGGCTTTTTATTTAAAAGTCACCTGTGTTGCCTGACCCTTGATTTGAGAAGCTTCAGTGTGTTCGGTTTTTATGGAACGCTCAAGATAATTAATCATGACATAGAAGTATTTTTGCCCTATAATTACACTCTGAGCTGTCACTTGTTCTCTGTAAATCTTAGAGTAAGAACAGTTTCTTTCATTGCATGTGATACAGAAACATGTTTGGCTTCATAGCTTTTCAGAGACCTCTTCATTAGCACTGCTTTATTTAAAATCTTAACTAATTCTTTAAAAGTTCATGGGGGTTATTATTAGATAGTTCAGGTATTGTAGAGCCGTGTGTCAAGTGATTAGTTAAAATAAATGTTATCTGATTTTTTGTGCAGAGGCCTTTGTAAATAAATCAGCAGACTTGTGTTCCTGATAGACAAGATGTCGAAGTCTCCTACATGAATCAAAGTTGCTACTAATTAGTTCTTTAGTAAGCTCTCCAGAAGCCAAGAAGTGGTCCATGGAGACTGAACTAATTTATTACTAAGCTGAAGGTGACTAATTTGCAGGGATTTTCCAACAGAGCAGCACATATGCATTTTATTCAAGGTCATTTGCAGTTGTTTTCACATAAAAAGAGAAAAATAACCCTTTACCTGAGGTAGATGATGAAGGAAAGTTTTTAAATTAGATTATATTAAAGGATTCCTAAAGTATACGTGATGAATTTGTAATTAGTTAAACATTTTGATTGATGTTTCTAGTACTTCTTCCATAAAACTTCTCAGAAGATATTTCTAAGTAAAGGGAATGACAATAATTGGGCAGATGAGAAGTTAAAGCAGACTACAATTTAGTTCTTCTTACTGTCCCAGTTCAGGAGAGAGATCTTTTTAAATGACTGAAGAGTTGCCTGTAGATCCTCCTAGATTTCAGGCCAGTAATCCATCTTTTTTTTCTCCATTATACCTTTCTAAAGAAAAATAGGTGTGTGTGTGTTTCTTCTTTATAACAAAACATATTCATATTTGCAGTTGTTAAAATTTACAAAAGTAAATGCTGCTAAGTAAAAAAGACCCATCAAAGCAAAAATAATCTCATTTTTTCACAGTTCATTCTACATACTTTTCATTATGTTCTGTATTTTGACGATGTATGTATTTATTTTAGTGCCTTAAACGTATTTTGAATGCAATATTTTGCTAATGGTTAAAAAAGTTGTTCTCTTAAGGACGAAATACTGTTTGCTAGAGGGATCTATGAAATAATTTATGCTTGTTACATAATGGGTACATTTGGATGCATTTGTCATTTTTTTTATTTGGGCAAGTCATTCAGTTTGAGAATCAACAAATATTTATTAGATGGCTTTGCTTTAATCAATGTTATTTTCACTTAAAACAGAGAAATGTAAAAATCTGATATTTTTGGTACCAAAACAAAAAAGACCCAATTTACAAGAAAACTATAAAATTTTACAAGTTAGCCAGATTCTGAAGGAGTAATGTTAATCAGATGAACACCCACAGAACTTTAGATTTTCTGCTCAAGCTGCTGAGTGAAGCGATTCAGCCACATGACTGGGAAGAGCTAGATAATATACAGTCTAAATTCGTTTAGAATAGTGTCAGGATCAGGGAAAGGCACTGAATTGGAGACATACAAGTCACCATCAGCTTCCATGATTAAAATCTTATTTTTTTCTTACCCAAAGAATTGTTCTAGAGTACAAATGTTTGGAGTAGGCCCAGGATTAAAGCACTGTGTTGAATTTGCTTTGCTTAGGAATAGTCTCTGTTGTCACGAGGCTGAGCTGGGGTCGAGCAGAATGCATTGTGAGGCCATGAGTTTCAGAGCACAGTGAGCAGCACTGTGGATTTTGTAGTATTTTCAGAGAAATGCAAAATAGGGGTTTTCCTCCTAGGAGTATGAGAGATACCAGGGTCAGATCCATAGATTATCCCATGCAGTGTTTGTGACCACAATAGCCTAGGCTGCTTTTTGGGTGCATGTGCGTGTCATCTGTGATGCTAGCCTTGAAAGGGTACTAAGTTTGCCAAACAACCCAGCTCCTCTTATTAGGAACCAAGTCCTTTCTTTCAGTTCAATGGCCTGGGTATATTAAGCCTAGCAGGTCAGTCTTATATGAATGGCCAGTAACTGGCTGTGTTGTTAATTACAGACCATATTTTGCCAAATGATTTCATCCAAAAGGGCATGCCAAACAACTTTTGAATCTCTGACTTCCTGCTATATTTTTTTATGTAATTCAAGAGGAACTTGCTGAAAATGACTACAGTGAGCCACTGTTGAAAAAGCATTAAGTCCTGAAGTGGGAGCTGATAGAACTGGCTATGTCACTTGACAAGACAAGATAACACCTGAGGAAGTTGATTGTTTTCTTATCCAAAGTATAATCAGAAGTACATTTAGCTTCAAAGGTCAGGACTTTGGATGCAATTGTAGACCCCAGGGGTCAAAGGTTTCATGGAACCCATTCGACTTAGCGCACATTTTATACTCATGTATGTTCTTAGCCAGACAAATCTTTTTTTTTTTCTTTTCTTATTTCAGTCTATTCAGATTGTCTATTCTCTGATTAGGCTCACCAGTAAAAGCAAGACCCTTTTGTAGTACTGCTGGAGGACTAACACTTGCCTTACAGATAGACTAGGGTTTATTAAGCTTTGACTGCACAGTTGTGGCGAAGATAATATGGACCATGTATTATAATGTGGTACAAGAGGGCACTTTTTGAATGCTCTTGTATTGAGGGTCACCGCATTAGAGAATAATAGTTTAAAGTGAAGCCACATTTCTAACAAGGGGCCAGAGAATGAGGATAAATGAAATCTGCAGACAGTCTCAGGGCTTCATTTCAGCCATTAGTTATAATCTCTTCTCTTACTAAACCTTTTACTATGAAGCAAAATTGATTATATTTGCATGTATCTCTTCTCCCTGTACCCACATGCTCTCTGGTAGAGGGAGCAAATAGAGAAATGAACAAAAGAAGAAAAATTACAGGGGCTGAGGCCAGGTGGAGTTGGGGGTGCATAATCCCTAAACTGGATAATCAACTCAGAAATAATCAAGATACATGTTGGAGTCTAATATTAAGCTTGATATGTCATAATTCTGAACAATGTTAAAAATAAAATATTTTATAATGGCATTAGTAAAAATTACTTGCGATGGAATGGTTCAGAATAAATATGGCTTTCTTTTTGCATGAAATGGAAATCCGTTGAATTGGTCTTAATGTTCTCTGAGCATGCACAAATACAGCTCTGTTTAATTCCGTATCCTCTTATCTATAAGTCCTACATTTAATTTACCACCATTTCAGTTGATTTATAGTTCTGCTTAGTCAAAAGTACAGTCTTGATTAAAACACTATTATCGTACCTGAGGGACCTTGAAAGCACATTTTCTTAGATTTTTCTAATAGTTTTGAAAATGACCTTTCAGACTCCCTTGAGGCTAGATTTGTAAGTCTCCAGTTTCTAGTTGGCTATATTTTGGAGAGTGGTACAATGAAGTATTAGAACTATATTAGTATTCAGTTGTTATTCTTTTTCTAGATGCTGTCTCTTTATCCTAACAGAGTTGCTATAGAAGTTTTAGAGCAGATTTGCTTCAAGGAATCCCAGTTCCTTTCTTAATTGATCTCTTATATAGCTGATAACTCCAACTGCAGCCTTTGCCTGTTGGGATGTGAGTGGGACGAAGGATTCTCTAATCTGTCAGAGGGGATTCAAGGATTATACCTAAGGGTTGCATTTTGAGGGGTTGTAGCTATGACAGACGACACCCTGCAACAATATGGAATCAGTTTTAGTGCTTGTATCAAGTCACTTTTCTGTTGTGATAAAATACCACGACAGAAGGAACTTAAATGAGAAATGGTTTATTTGGACTCACAGTTCCAGGAGGAATACAGTCCATCATGAAGGGGAAGGCATTGCACAAAGAGTTTGGAAGCAGAGAGAAAACAGGAAGTGGAGCCAAGCTATAAACCCTCAGAACCCACCTCAGTGACAGACTTCCTCCAGCAAGGCTCCATATCCTAAAGGTTCTATAACCTTCCCAAACAGTACCCATCAGCTGTACACCAAGTATTGAAACACATTAGCCTATGGAGGGCTTTTCATCTTCAAACCACAACAGTGGTCATTTCAGTGGCGATGATTTAATTTACAAAGCCAGTGATTTCCATAGTTTGACAAGAACTGGTCACTTTTCACAGAAGACCATTTTCGCACTCTCCTGCTTTGATTGTGCAATGTGATTATTGCTTAACATTTATGTTCTAGGAATAGTAAAAAGGCTTGTATTCAACAGGTAACAAAACATGATGATGCTTTCATTCTGCTAAGAACATTATTTTCATTCTCCTGATTCTGCTAGTTCAAAAATGAGTCACTCTGGTTTGGACTTTTTAGTTTTGTGGAATATATTTCTGACCTAGGAAAAAAGTTGCTTCTCATGAAGCATTATCTTTAAAATCACCATACATATAGGAGCTTTGATTTGTTCAAGTCATAGGAACTCAGAAAAGACTGAAAATTTGTGAATGATTTTTTAAATCAAATTTGATGGTGAGGCCTTGTCACAACACAAAAGCACATAAACAATCCTATTGGTGAGTAATATTTATTTTGTTCAGCATGTCCTTCAATTTTGATTTCACATAAACAGCTTTATAAAGAAACATTTTACATACCAAAACAATTATTCTTAGCCTCATTTAATTGCTAAATTACTAAGCTTTAACCATCTCTGAGATTTCTATTGGAGAAAATGTGCTCCTATTGAAGAAAGGATTTATGTGTTTAAATTACCCCTCCATTTCAATAACTATTTTCCCCTCAAATGTTGCCACAGTTTGTCAGAAGTTGGATGATTATTAGAGGCTATCTAGTTTAACTAGGATAAAAATCACCTCAAGGAAGTATTCTTTTTCAAATCTATACTTGTTGAAGCATGAAGCATCCTGCAATTCTGATTAACTTTCGAGCCCCTTCCTCACTCTTAAGACAGTTAAATATTGATGATTTTTGCCTGGCACTCTCACCAAACAGATAAGGAAACAGTCTAACTCTCATGGTTTTGACTAGCCATCTTAATAAATACCAAAATGCTTTTCAATTTTAACATAACAGATTTTTGATAGAGGTAGAAAATTTAACATTCACTTCGGTGAATGATCGAGCATAAAGTACTTGTACTGAGTATTTTGAAAACAAATTTTGAAGAATCTGATACTGTCAAAGAAAAAACTTTCAAAGTCACTGCTAAGGATGTTAGTATAGAAAAAATATCAAATTTGTCATTGCCTTGGTACTGTGTCAGCCATTTGGGGTGACTGGTTGATGTCCTTTATCCTAAAAGTGTTTGGTAGCTAAACACATATTTCTTTTCAGCTGTCCACACTCATGTCTCACAGAGCGGCCTACTATTATTGTTTTTAAACAGTTGTCCTGGTTGCATTTTTAGCACAAAGAGACATAAGAATGTAGATATTAAATAGAAGAAATAACCACAGAGATATGTTTCAATAAAAAATAAATTGTTCAGAAGATCTGATAGATGCTAAGGAATAGATGTGTGAAGACAGGATGAAATGGATTTCCCAAATGACATTTCATTCCCCTGAACTGGAAAATTTCAGCCTAAGAAAAGAGGCAGCAATACGGTTTTCATTGGCCCTGTTCCTCCTCTAGATGTTAACATACACACACATTGAAAGCATAAAAGTATGTGTCTTCACAAGCCATATCAAAAAAGAAGCCTCTGTCCTGTGAACAATGTGTACCTGCTTTTACATCTTCCCTCCACTAGGTTAGGAAGCCTTACACTCTTCTTGGGATCTGAGGCAGCTAGAGATTTGGGAGAATGGAATACGATGATTGTGCTTTTAAATTTTCATTTTTATTATTGGTGTTTTCAAAGAAGTTAAGAACTCTGGAATGATTTATTTTCTGTTCCATGCACTATTCTATGAGAGGAAAGGACAGTTTCCTTTTGATTGAATGCTAATTGAATGGAAAGCACATTGGTTTAAACAAAATTAGCACCTGATTGCCCACAGCCAATAGAGTAGTACCTTCTTAGGGTATCACCAAAAATTTGTTTCACACTTTTAAAAAGTTACAGTGTTTTCTGGTCCAGAACAATAAACTGTCCAAAAATGCCCTATTTCAAGGTAATTTGAAGTATTTATTACTCTTAAATTGAAAGATATGATGTGATATATAAGCTGGATGGTGGTGTGGTTTTTTGTTTTTTTTTTTTTTTTTTTTTTTTTTTTTTTTTTTTTTTTTTAAAAAAAAAAAAAAGAGGACGATAAATCTTTCACTGTGATATATCAAAATAA
>NW_008355642.1:1823681-1835247 GCF_000622305.1 Nannospalax galili
TTGCTGTTTTGTTTTTGGTCTTTTTGAGACAGGGTCTCCCTGTCCTGGAACTCACTATGTAGACCAGGCTGGCCTTGAACTCACAGAGATCTGCCTGCCTCTGCCTCCAAGTGCTGGGATTAAAGGCCTGCACTACCACACCCAGCCTAAGCTGGATGTTTTTATAACTTTATTTTTTTATTTTTGAGAATTTCATAAATATTATTGTCTTTGCATTATTTCTTTCCTCCCCAGTCCCCCACCAATTCCTCCCATGTCCCCTCATTCCCTCTCAATTACTTGTCCTTTTCTTTGATTATTATTATTATAGATAGATGCATGCATTTATAAATATTAGTCTTTTCTTTTTAGGCAGGGTCTTACTATATACTCCAAGCTGCCTTAGAACTATGTATCACAGGTTGGCCTCAATGCATAATCATCCTACCTTTGCCTTCCATGTGCACCACCATGCCTAGCCTATTTTGTCAGTCTTATCTGTCAGTATTGGCTTACCTACATGTAAGTTAAGATTTTAAAAAGAACTCAAGCTGGAGAGAGAGTCAGCACAGAAAGTTTTTGAATATAATCTCAAGTGGTGAGTGTACCCATAAACAAGATGGCTGTTTGCTATCTCTTCGAAGTAGATCCCTTTGTCTAGTTCGTTGTCATCAGGAGTTGCACCTTGGAATTTGGGGCAAGATTCTTGTCATAAACTATCCTACTCTATGCATAGCCCCAGCATGTTTGTTCAAGATTTCTAAACAGAATAGCATAGCCTGACACATGTGGGGCACATGCAGATTAATATATTTAGTCTCCATGGATATCTTAATGACCATCAAATTCAAAACCAAAGCTTTGGAAAAAGAAAACTAACACATGCTTCCAAAAGCAAGGGGTGGAGGGGAGAACTGCATTGAAAGTTAATTATAACCTTTTCTTTCTGTTTCTATGAAGAAGTCTGTACTAATAAAACTGCCAATGTCTTTCAGGTGGGTGTACATGGCATTAGAATAGAATTCATCAATGAAAAAGGATCAAAACGCACCGCCACCTACCTACCAGAGGTTGCAAAGGAGCAAGGTCATTGTACTTTATTTCATATGATCTAGTGAAGATTTGAAAAAAAAAAACCTGAAATGCAGTAACTGACCTTGCAGTTATGATTGATAATTGGTCAGTGTCAAACTGCCTCTTCCATCACTGCCACTGCAATGTCTGGCCCAGACTGGTCAATTCCTCACACAGAAGCTCCATCTTTGCCCCGAAGTTTGACAGCATACACTCATGAGTGTATCCTTTTAAAATGGCATAGATTTGTACAAGTTGGATATTACTTTAGGCACCAGTTTGCTGCTGATTTGAAACACCATTTTCCCATGCGCCACTGTGCTGTAATTATCATGGTGGCATAGATAGTCCTTTAGTTTTAGAGACAGTAATGTAGTTGAAAGCCATTCATCATGGGTGGCTAACGTTTCATCCTTCGGTGATTGTCATTACTCATTCTGCTAATATTGAAACTGTTAGTTTCCCATTAAGATTGGGAGCATTTTGAATATATAAAGTACTATTAGTTTACGTGTAGTCTATATTTCCTAACCAACGTCATTTTCTTATTTCACAGATATAATACAAATCTTTCTGAACCAATATGGCAACACAAAACAACTTCACTATAGAACTTTGTGCTTCCTAGCCCACTTCTAAATTCTAGTTTCATACGAATTCAAGTGAATTTTTCTGTAGACCTTGTCTTCTCAGAAAGCATTTAAAATTTGCTTTTCTCACGTGTGTTCATATAAATATGAGAGATATGACAAGTTTTGACATGTTAATCTCCAAATGAGAAAGTTACTCTTTAATGCAGTTATATGAAGATTTATTTGTATTACTTTAGATAATGTCGTGATGATACAGTATTACTGACTTCATAAAACATACGCAAAATAGGGCCTCCGATATGCCACTCATGTCAGAACCAATAAAATGCCCTTGAATATTTTTAAGAATATAGATCATTACTGAAAAGATACCATTAAGAAACAATTTTCATGAAGTCATATAGAAGTCCCAAGTACTACTGAGTTCACATGCTGACATTGAGGTTTTTTCCTCCCTTTTGAAGATGTCACTATTAGAGAAGAGTACAGTGTTTCTGGTTTGTTACAGAGACATAGCTGAGCTATCTCTTGCACTAGTTGTCATCAAATGTGGTTGAAATGATGAATCCAGTGTTGTTAGATATTGTGGATGGCTACAATTTTAGGCATGTGGTGATTAACCTGCTTTTGTACAAGGGTGAAATCTTAGCCCTTCTGTATAATTATTTTAGGGTGAAAGGAGTTGATAGTATTTGGTGCCAGTGATAGCTGACCTCTACAAAGTCATTTTTGTATTTAATCAAAGGTGCTTGTGGCATGTGCTTGACTGATATTCTATCTGATTATCTCTCCACAGGATGGGACCATATTCAGACCATAGACTCTTTGCTAAGGAAAGGTGGATACAAAGCTCCAATTACTAATGAATTCAGGAAAACCATAAAACTGACCAGGTACAGAAGCATTCTTTAGCACAAAGCTGAGCAGTACATTTCCAAGAGTATACCTATAGCGTCTTTTATTTCTTTGGTCTCTGCAACTCACTTGCTTCTCTTTCCTAACGTACTAGAAAAAAAATGACAGGGCCATATGGAGAGTGTATACAGTGAAACTCTGCTAGACAGTAAATACTGCATGGTATATGAGCCCATCCTTTCCATCTTTAGCGCTATGTGATTTTTCTGGCTTTGTACAACCAACCCCCTGAGACTTTAAACTACCTTGTTGGAGAGAGCTGTAGAATTAGCTATTCACTAGCTTTTGACATTGCGTAGCAGAACCCCAGGATTCTGATAAGCAGTCTTCACATTTGAATTTAACCTTAGAATTTTGGCAGTGATAGAAGTCTACTATGAAAGCTTATTGAAAAATACAATTGAGCTAAAGTTGAATGCTAAATAAAATTTCAGCATGGAATAATAGGGATACTTACTTAAGAAGGAAAGTATCAAACATTTTAGGAAAATGGGTTACTGTTTCATTTATTTCAACTCCAGAAAACTGAATTATATGCCTGTGGTGGTTTAAAAATGGATTGTTCTCAGCTCTGCATACTTACAAATTTGAAAATGTCCCCATTTCTGTTCTCTCTGAGTTTATAGTTTGAGGAGAATAGAAGGGCATGTAGAAAAATCATTATTACAACAAGGTAGAGTATGGTGGATAGGGTCATAAAGCCAGGGTAGAGGAACTCTAGGAAGTTGCAGAGTAAGAGAAGGCTTCAAAGAAGAGGTAGGTTCAGGGCTGGCTTACAGAATGGGTAGAATATTCGACTAGTAGAAAATGAAGGAGAAAATGGATTCCTGAAAGAAGTGTTGTGCATCAAAGCATGTACATGGGTGGAGTTCAAAGCCAGTCCCAATGAATCTGAAATTCTCAGACGTGGCTAGTCTTTCAGTGAGAATAGAAAATGTCATTAGAGGAAAATATGGCCCAAAAGGTAGATTGAGTTAGCCCATAGGAGGCTTGACATTCTTGACTAAGAAATTCAGACCTGATTCTACAGGCATTTGGTAGCTATTTTAGGGTTTTAAAAATTGACTTGGGGAAGTGTAGTATTGGAATTGGAAATAGGGTAATAAGTTAGGAAACAATGCTGATATCTAAGACTGTATGGCAGCAATACAAACAAAGCACAATATGGCCTTGAATTAGAGCTGTGGTAGCAGCGTAAGAAGGCAGGGACAGATATGAACATACTGTAGGAGAAATGAAAGGACTCAGTTGTCATTTAGACATAAGGAAGTCAAGGCTTCGTCTAGAAAAAAAGGACCAGTGAAAGAATACAGGGACCACAGGAGAACAGTTAGGTTTATATTTCAATTCTGGATATGGATTACTTCTTGAGATGTCTGTATCAACTAATAGGTCACTGAAAATGTGCATTGTAGAGTTTAGCGATATAGATGATGCTTGGAATAATCTGTGAGCAGGTCAAAGTTGAATCTATAAGAATCTGATGCACCAAGGAGGGCAGAGCATAAAGTCTAAACAACTAATGTTAGACTTTAGGTAAATCCTACAAAACAGGAGTAGATACAACAGGTAAGGAGGTAGAAGCCATCTGAGGTACAAGAAGAGAACCAGGGACAAGTGGGACTAGAGAGCATCACAAAGTGAGTGCTGAATGGAATCCCGGAATGTTCCAACAGAATGCAAAGCAGCATCTGACAGCAGTTCCTATGAAAGAGCAGTGGCAGAAGGAAAGAGCACTGAGCTAGTAGTGTGAGAAGAAGATCAAAGACAGAAACTATACTCACTGTCCTGAAAAGTGGGGCAGTGGATAGATAACTAGATACAGGGAAAAGAAAGGGTTCCAGTACCAAGAACATTTTGTTACATAGTGCCAAAACTCAAGTAGATGTGTGGATAATGAAAGAAATGGTAAAAGGTGGGAGAGATAAATGTCTCTGAAAAAAAGTCAAATGAATGAGATATACATATGATGGAGATGTATACGTGATGGTAAAAGATTGGCTCTCTCTTGTTCCCTCCTGCTTGCAAACTGGTCTAAGGGGCAATAATATTCCTAGAGTAATTTAAAGGAGTAGTAGAGCAGGAAGAGCCCTAGACCTAGAGTTTGGATTCCTCCGTAATGCTCTCAGCTTTGCTATTTACCAGCTCTGTGACCTTGGGCAAATACCTGCTCTTCTTGGGGCCTTTTCTTGTTTCCCACTCAGTAAAGTCACCTCTCAGGGCCCTCCAAGCTCTTACAATAGGATGTCACCTGTATCTTGATGTTAACTTTTCTCTTCCCTGATTTTCTTTCAGGTACCGTAGTGAAAAGATGACCTTGAGTTATGCTGAATACCTTGCTCATCGCCAACATCATCACTTTCAGAATGGCATTGGGCATCCCCTTCCACCATATAACCATTATTCCTGACACTGAGCCGCACAACCAGTCACTGGGCCTCTCTGCAGACCTCTTCCCAGGAGACCCTACACCTTCTTGGTCTAGCTATCTCTTTTACTGTACCATTTTATGATGATAGTTTCCGTTGCCATGGTGAAGCTTCGACGTTTGTCAGTTAAGATCATCATGGTAACGGGTAGGAAAATGGCATTTGTTAAGATCTTGTTTTATTATTTTAGATCATTGATTTTTTTTTGCAGCACATACAGCTTTTGGGGTTTCTTTCCTTAGAATATTATGTGTATTTTTGCTTTGCTATCTCAATCAGGTATCTCTATTTTTGTCTTTTCCTTTTCTTTTTCTTACTTCCCTCCCTCCTCCTTTTGACTATGGATGGAAGAAAGTTTTTGAGCATTTTATTAGGTTTGTCTTTAGTATTACTCAGTAAGATAGTCATTTTTGATAGCTGATTTGGAGAGTAATTCATATCAAATTCAGGTATTTGTATATTATTCTTGAATTTGCCTAAAATTCTCTTTGCTATGACAACTTCGTATTTGGGTCATCAAGTACATGTTTTTCCCATGGTTAAGATAAATGAGCTTTAGTTTTCATAATAAAACTTTGAAGGTCCATGATAGGGTTTTTTGGAGAGAATAAGAAACCATTTATGCCTTCTGTGCTGGTTATCATAGAAGAGAATCACATCATAGACTCAATTTACAAACCGAAACACTGCTTTAGGAAAGTACAGTTTCAAATACGCTATAGAAATCATTTTGAAGAGCAACAAATATTAGGAAGAGATTAGATGCAGAATTTAGTGCCTTTGAGAAGACTATAAGTCAAATTAAGAGGGGTTTTTAAAAAGGCAATTTAGAGAAATATTCTTATAAAATTTTATTGTTTCTATATAAGGAACAACAGATTACATGAATTCCTTACTCCAAAGTATTTTTTTAGCTGAAAAAATTATTTTGCGCAAAGAACCAAAAAGACATTTGTCTATTTTGTATTCATTTAAATTTGTTAGCTTTAGGTTTCAATGAGTCATAATTGGCCAGAGACGACTTTAGCTGCCATCTAAAGATATGATAAAGAAAGTCTAGTGAAACAAAAGTTTATACATATCATAATTTAAAATTCATTTGTCTATCATGGAGACAGTGCTGAAGTTTCAGAGATACTATAAAAGAGTTTGAATCTCTGCACTTCATACTTTTGAAAGAAACACATTTACTATGTTGACAGGGTAGTATATCTCTAAAGATGGAGTTCACATTCAGATATGCTACTTAGAGCAACTCATTTGCAGGGCTAGCCTTTCCCATGGTGCATACAAAGAGAACTTAACTGATGTCAGTGGGAAGTCCGTATGTTTATCTCCAGGAAAACTCAGATGATTCTGGAAAAAGATGACCTTTGTTTTATGGTAGTATATATAGAGAGGTATATATAGATATATATTTGGGGAAATATATAATTTTTCAAGCGGGAAGTCAATATAACAATTGATGAAATTATGCTGCAGAATGTATATTCTAAATTATGACATGTCACTGAATATCAAAATGATATAGCTTATTATACATTTAGTTGCTGTGACAAGTGACAGACTGCTAATTCAGAATTCATCCTTTTCTAGCTTCTAAAGTAATTGGCTGAATTCATTCTGCTTGCCACTGGGCAAAGCACACTGCTTTAGCTTTTGATGAGAGTTCTTAGAAGTTTGGTATCCCTTCATCCACAGCATCCATCATTGAAATAATCATTTTCAGTTGTGATGCCTTAACTAAGAAGCCAATTGCTAGCCTGAAATGCAATCTTGGTAGCCAGTTCCATTGAACCCAGAGATAAGTGGGAAAGAGTTAGCTATTGGGCTTTAGAAAGGGATTTTGAATCCTGTTGTTTCTACTTGGGAGCATTTTGGAATAGATTAGTATTTCAGTATAAAATCAAGTGGCTACCTGACATTTTCTTGCCCTTATAGGGAAAGTGAGCACAAGCTAAATGGTATTGTCTGCTGCAAAAAAAAAAATGTAAATGAAACAAACAAAACTTAAGAGAGAGGGGGTAGACCAATATTGTTGTGAAATCCATTTACCATTTATCCATCATCTCATCATTTCAACAGGCTCCTCGTCCTGGGTGAGCTTATCGCTACAAGTTTTGTTTTGTTTTGTTTTGTTTTAAAGAAAAGATCTATCACATACATATATGCACGTATGTGTACATATACTTACACATGCATATGTGCATATGTGTGTGCTTATGTATTTAACGGTGCTAATCAATCTTGAGCAGGTCACGTGACTGGTCATGCGGACTCTAAAATCATATCAGATTTTTTAAAATTCTTGATATATGCAGATGTTATACAGATTTTCTTACCAGTGTAATAATGTTATACTGAAGAAATAACCATCCTGCAGGCTTCAAAGGACGAGGTCAGCAATATTTCCCACCATGGCTTGGGGGAAAAGGATAGTTTTGTCTCCTTTTGTATTCAAGTTGATGCACAGTACATTTTTGTGTCTTAAATAGCTGTTGACTAAAAGACTTTGTAGTGTAAAGGGTGTTATGCAAACTGTAATGGTGTGCTTCAAACAAACAAATGCTAGACCCTTTCACCTTTGTTGTATATTACAAAGCTGTTAAATATGTGGTTTGAATTAACTTTGAACATGTGGAAATATGTAGCATGTGTCTTTAACTCAGACGAAAATTCTAATTGCACAAGTTGTGTTCTAGCCAGTTGTGGTTTACTTGTTCAGAAACACAAATGTGAATTGCACTCTTATCACCGGAATATTGTATAAGTTCAGTGATCTTTAAACAGCTCAGAAGTAATACTTGAACTTCATTTGAGTAGCACAAAGTTTACATAGCCCCTTTTAAATGTTAATTAGTTCCATTTAAGTTTTCTGTTTTCAAATGCAACTGGGTATTTTCTTGGAAAACTGTGTATTTTATTTTGGTATGTAGCAAAAGACTTCCACTTCTGGAAGGTTTTCTTGTTCTTGAACAAGATCAGCCAGGTACCAGATTCTAAAAGAACAATTGTGTGCCCCCCGCCCCAAGTGGCCTTCTGACTGCACAAGAACGTACTACTACTGTCTCTAATATCCCTCACCATGAGAGTTCGATGAAATTGATGGAGGAAGTGCAAGGCTTGCTCTCTCCCCCACCCTACCCCAACCCCACCCCACCCATGATGTTTAGTCCCATTGCACAGCACACCAGAAGTTTGTTGACTGGCCTCTTGTTTTCAAATGTGCAAGAATTTGAAATTGTCATCTGGAATAGGTTCCATCTCTTATGTGTGTTAGATCAAACCAAAGAAGCCCCCAGCCATGCCCAAATGCTGCTCCAAAAGCCTGCCTTCCAGTCCTTACAAAAACCTTGCAGGATTAAATGTGTTAACTTTTTTATTTTTGTACAGTTTCTAAGTGATTTTTTGCTAGTGATGTTAAACTAAATTAAGTTTATTTGAGGAGTGTGAGCACCTCCTCCATTTAAATAAACTGGTGACTTTCCTTTTATTTTTTAAAAGTGGAAACCCATTGTGTGCCTCTCGATTTAAGGGTTTCTGATTACATTATTCTGAAGACCAGCATTGATCCTTTATATACAAAGATATGTTTTCCTTGTTTTTTATTACTGTTTCAGAAGAAAATAAACCTTTTATTTTGCTCCAGACCCAGTAACTGCGCTGGTACATAGACGCACTGAGAATAAAATAAAACCACCACAACAAAAAAATACTTTTGTAACCACCTCTGACTGCTTTTGTATATCAAAGTTGATTACTTTTGAGATATTTGGATCTAGTTTCTAAGTTATTTTAGTGTTTTATATGTCCCCCAAAATTGCTTTGAATCGGTCACCAGCATAATGAGTTTTTGGTGATGCAGTGGTGAGACTTGTAATGAGCATAAAGCTACCTGGAGTAGCTCTTCTTTTCCTTCTTTCTTAGTAACCTGGTTTTTTGATTACAGTAAGACGTCACAGATTATCTAAAACCCCTTCCAGTATAACTAGGTCCTCCTTCCTTCCACATTTAATTGCTTAATAGTTTGAAGAAACTATTGGAAATGGGCATTTTATATGACATGTATGGCTTTAAAATATTAAAAATAAGCAAAAAAAGAAAAATATGAACAGGTTTATGTGGGTCTGTAAGGTATGGCTGTGGAAAGATATTGTAGTAGTTTTGACACTATTGTTATTACCTTTAAAATCATTTACCCAATAAATTGTTAAAACTGAATCAATGTTTTGGATTTATTTGTTTACAACTGTTTCATCATAGGATTTTGGGTTCATTGGTACTTCTGCTTCTAAAGGCCACATGTCCTGTGTCCAAGGCTGGCCTCAAACTCTGTAGTCAAGAGTGACCCTGAACTCCTAATCTGGTCTCTACCTCCCAAGTGCTGGAGTTACAGCCATGCGCCACTATGCCCAAATTCACTGGAACTTACTAAAATGTTAACAGCCAAAGATCCTGGAAATAATGTAGTCAGAAACTGATTGTGATTTAGTTGTTGCAAATAGCAGTTGCGAAAGCTTACCTACCTGCAGCTGTTCCGTACTTTAGGACTGGCAGATGCCGCCGTTGTTCCTCACATTGAATCTTGCTTTGTGATGTGGGTTACCCTTTATTTGTACCATCTAACCTGGGCATGGATCTGAGGCAAGCCTGAAACTTGAATTCTCATGGGAGTTTAGCTGTACTTAAGCCCGTTCCTGCTATCTTCCAAGTCAGTCTACAGTTAATATTCATGGGCCAGTGCATGACATTAGTAATGCTATGCAGAAAATACCAGATGAGGTGCAAATCCTTTCTTTTACCATCTTGGAAGCTTTGCCCATTTTCAGACCACAGGATATACCTAGAAAGTTCTCCAGATATGGTGACCACCCAAGAGCTGTACAGTCACACAGTGGGTATGCCACACACCAAGCCTTAGCACCATGTACTTGGCTAGTTCCAGATTGGTAATTCAGTCTTGCCTAATAGCTTCCCACTTGGAGAAAATGCCTGGGATTGGGGGGTGCGGAGGACAACTGGTGTTCCTGTCAAGGGCCAGACAAAACCTTCCATCAAGAACAGAAGCACCTGCAGCACTGATCTCTGGCAGCTACTGCCCTCTGTCTTTTCTTTAAGGGAAGGCTACTAGCAACATTGTTGAAATAGTTCTGCCTCTTTCTAAATTTGTTTGCTGTCTCGTTTTCATCATGCACATTTCAGCATCAGTTGTTAGGTGAAATATAAACGGACAATTTTCAGTTACCTTGCTCCAAAGCCCTGGTACCATGTGAATTTTATAATACGTGCTTATGTCAATCATGGTAGCTAAAAACAGCCATCTCAGACCCTAGAGGACTGTTGTGATTTGGGCTAGTACTCCATTAAGGCAGCCATCTGCTCATGGTTTACTCATTTCCACCATTTGTAGTTAATGGGACAAAAATTTTTAATCATCCAGACCATAATCATAGTTTCAGGTGGAATGAAATAATGTAACTGGCCCAAAGCATTGTTTTTATAGCATTGGTGGTGAACTCAGTGGTCTGGACAGATTTCAACTTCACTAATCACACTCCACCACCTTCAATCCTTCCCCAAGTTTCTTTTTGGATTTCATATTTCACTGGACACCTTTTAAATAGCTCCACTGCCTCAGAGGGCAAACATGATTGTGTAGGATGAGGCATTTCCTCTCTCTTCATGGACTTGACATCATCTCCATGGGATCCTGTCTGTGTATGCTAGGGAAAGTGCTAGCAGTTGCGGGGAACACCCCTGACTCTGAGCTGCCAGCCAGGAGAGCTGAACAAGTGACTGCCCATTCAATACGGCTCCTCTTGCTTTCTTCAGGATGGACTGTGTGAGCTGAAACCAGTGTGGGTTTGGATCACTTGATCTCCTGATGATCGCCCATCTGTTTGCCCAAGCTTTTCACTTTCAAGAGGAAAAGCTGAGTGGGAGAATGCAGCTGAGGCAAGCCCTCATTACACATTTTTATTTTTCTCCATACCCATAGCCCTGTGGCACAATCTTACGTTCCAGATCCCAAGACTGATGGAAGAAATGAAAGAATGGAAGGAATTTTAAGTCACAAGCATTATTTGAAAGCCAGTCTACCAGCTCATACCAAGAATTGGTTGCATCTCTTTAAAATGACTCTTTAGAGCTGGGTGTGGTGGCCCATGTCCTTATACCCAGCACTCAGGAGCAGAGTCAGGCCGATCTCTATGAGATCAAGGCCAGCTGTTCTGGCTGGGATACAGGGAGACCTTTTCTCAAAAAAAAAAAAAAAAAGACCCTTTAGGAGTAGATGTATCGCTCAGTTACAGAGTACTTGCCTAGCATGCCACGAGGACCTGGATTCATTTCCTAGCACCACTTAATATTGTTCAGTATTCCTATGGGGGAAATGTACCATGTCCCCGAATGGATGCCTGACACCTCTGACAGTAGAAAATCCCATATACACACTATATTTTTCCTACAAATACCTATCCTATAGCTTAATTTATAAATTAGGCAGGATAAGATAATAACTAAAAATACTTGTAATAATATACCTTAATAAATTTTCGAACACCAGGGCTGTTGCAT
>NW_008355642.1:1835397-1836011 GCF_000622305.1 Nannospalax galili
ATATATATATATATATATATTATGGATACACTAGGTAAAGAAATGACTCACATCCAGTTTGGAATAGTACGAGATTTCATCATAACACCCTTAACAGAAATGGAGTTGAAGACACAAATAGTTTATTTCTGGAATCTTCCATTTAATATTTTTGGACTGTGGATGACTCCAGTTTTCTGATGTGAAAGTGGACAATTGGAAACTACTATACTGCTCAAAGGTACTGTGTATCTGAAATCCTTTAAATAGGGCCACTCAGAGAGCTGGGAAAGAACATATGCTTTATGTAAACAAGCAGCAACCTGCATTTGCAGATTTCTATCCTGGCTGCTGATTACCTAGTTCCACTGAGGGAAAATGGAGAGCCTACTCTCTGAAGTTTGGAGCATACAGCTGGATAGTGGCTGCACTGAATGCTTCTGTGCTCATCCTGCCATTGCATCCCTGAGCTCTCCATTTCCAACACATCCAGGTCATAAGAGGTGGCTAATTTGTTTACCCATTAGTTTCCTTTCATGATGGAAGAAGGAGCTGCTTTTTTTTTTCAAATCAAAATCTTAGTGTTACTTCACTATGTTAAAAATAGATTAAAAGCAGTATTTCCTCACTATAAA
>NW_008355642.1:1836083-1848107 GCF_000622305.1 Nannospalax galili
TATATATATGCCAGTTTCGTATGATGTTAAGAACCACAAGGCTATGGTTGGAGAGATGGCTCAGTGGTTCAAAACGCTGGCAGCTCTTGCAGAGACCCCAGGTTCAGTTCACAGCACTCACATGGCGACTAATAACCATAACCCAGCTCCAGGGGATCCAATTCTGACTTCTGTCCTTTGTGGGCATTGAATGAATATGGTGCACTTACTTACATATATGCAGTAAAAGTCATGAACATGGAATAAAAATAATTTTTTTAAATAAAAACGGACAGTTTTAGTGACTACTATAAAATTGCAATTGGATTGATGGATAGCATGTGAAGCTTGTTTCAGGACTCAATTTCTGTATGTTGGTTTGGCTGGGCAACAACAAGAGTCTTGATTTTCACGAAGAAACGGGGCTATGTTATGCATATAATTTCATGACAGTAGTTCCACACAAACCTAAGATGTAAAAGCCCAGTGTGGTTACAAACTTCAGAACCGATGAGGCAAGGCTTACAAAAAGTTCTGGCAGGAAGAACTGTGGCCCCCGAGGTTAGAGCAGAAATGAGTCAGCTTGCTTCTGCTAACTCACCAGTGACCATCTACTGCTATTCTAGATGCAAGACATGGGGTGTCTGTGAGGTGTTCTCTTTAGTTTATTACATTTTAAAAATAGTATATACTTAAACATGCATATAGGTGTGTTGTTCGAATTATATGTTTACAGAAACCTGGAACAGTTACAATAACCCCTGGATCCCACTGCACAATCTGAAGAAGACGACTGGAGTCCCAATACTCACAATTATTCTGAGAGCCACTCAGAAGGAGTCATTTGATTAAATGACAGCTTTTTTTGGCCTTTTCCTCCCAAATGTCAAGCACAATGTGATCCATCAATATTTATTGAGTGCCTGTGGCCCTGGAGGCATGGCACTGTGCTTGGTTTCAGAATAAATATCATATAATTTTAGAAGACAAATTAATAGTACACTTTGTGCTAAGAATTGGGAGGGGCATACCAGTTTGGTTCATTGAAAAACATCCTCATACTAGACCCAGGCAAGAGTGGCTTGTTCTCATAGGGTTTCACTAAACGGCTTCCACCTCTGAATGGTGTTTGAGAAATAACATTTTAATTTTTGACCCTCCAACATGTCAGTGCCATAAACTACTCTATGTGGAGAACGATGAAGATTTGTGAGTAGAACGAGATTTTTTTTTTTCTGTTCTCACCGCACGCATGTCTTCATCCCAGAATTAGTGTTTATGGACACAAAGAATAGCATTTGGAGATTGAAAATTGTGTCCTTCCTGTGAATATGCCCTCTGGGAGGTGCATGGCCCTTCTGGGGACCAGGACAGAGAAAAGACGTCTAAATGAAACAGAGGCTAAGTCATTTGCTCCAAGACACTGCATTTGGGCTTTAGATTAAATAGTATGTAGTATAATTTCTAATTGGACAGTGATTCCATAGGAGGCAAAAATATTCCATCATGGGGCAGGAGAGAAAGGATAGCGAAGGGAAAGGGAAATCAGGGTAACGTTGTGAATCACCTGCTACATAGGAAGGGCAAGGAGGCAGGATTAAGTTAGGGCTATTTTGAGACAGGAAGCACAACTGGTACACAATAGAATGCTTAAATCCCATTTGAACTGATAGGAAACTGCTGAGTTGTAGACACTGAGTGACTATCAGGTGGATTTAAAACTGGGAATTTATGTGTCACTTTCCGTGAGATTTGTATTTCCTCCTAAATGGCATTCTGGAATGAGGGTACGATGATACACATACATGGGCTTATGGGTTTCAGCATAGTAAATAGATGGGGGTGGCTAGGTAGCTGGATGGAGCAACCATAGTATCTACACATGCATATCCTGGCATAACAGAATCGCTTGGACTGGAGAGAGTGGGAAGCCCATCTTTTTGAAGGACAGTGCTGATGTAAGTACTATTTTTCTAATTCAAACTTCCAAGGAAACTCCAGGAACTCTGCATGGAGGCATTGCCCCCCTTCCTTCCCAGAATTGTGTTCAGAGGCAAAGGTGTATGGCCTTTGTTATCAGCGTGCATGAAGCCACCCACTGGTGATCTGGTTGCTGTTTATCTTCCCTAGAATATTTAGTAAACAATGGCATAAATGAATGAAAGGTTCAGATAGGATGGATTGCTGTGCTGTGGGAGATGTGTATTTGTCTCAGCCTAGTAGAATCTACAGCCCTGAAGAAAGTAAAATAGCCATTGTAATGGTCAGGTATAGGCAGGAAAACAACAGGCGACATTTTTGCTTTGAGGAAGATTGTACCAGAAGGTAATGTGAAAAGGGTGCACCAGGCACTTGGAAGTGAAAAAGAAACTCCTTATTTTCAATTCTCTTTTATTAAACATTTTCTTTTATTAAGGCAAAACTTTGACAATATAATCACTTTATAATGTACAGTTTCATTAGTATTTAGTGTCTTTACAATGTTTTTACCAACCACCAGCTCTCATTTCCAAAAGCTTTCGCATTATCCCATAAACATACCCTACACACACTGATAGGCTATTCCTCAACCCTGACCCACAAGCTCTATTTGTCTCCCTCTATTTGTCAGTTTGGGGTACACATCAGTGGAGTCATACAGTCTGTGTATGTGGCTTCTTTCATGTAGTATATTTTCAAGGTTCATTCAAGTCATAGCATGTTTTAGTACTATGCTCCTTTTTATGGCTGAATAATATTCCTGGTACCATATAACACAATTTGTTTTCCAGCATAATGTACATTGGCTTATCCTTACCTTTTGGCTCTCAGCAACGATGTTGCTATCAACAATCCTGTACAAGTTTCTGTGCAGAGGTATATTTTCATTTCTCTTAAATATGTTCTTAGTGGAATCCCTGGATCATATAGTTATGGTATATTTAATTTTTTGAGGAACCACTAAGCTTTTCCAAAGTGGCTGCATCATTTTATGTTCCCACCAAAAATAGATAAGGGTTCCTATTTCTAATTTTCACCAACACCATTTCCTTTTTTAAAATTAAAGCCATCTTAGTGGATGTGAAGTGGGATCTCATTGCTAGGGTTTAGATAGTGTCCCCTGAAAGGTCTATGTGTCAAAGGCTTGAGTTCCCAGTCCATGGAACTATTGTGAAGTGGTGGCATGTTTAAGACATGAGGCTTGAAGGAGAAGTCCAGTCACTTGTAGACATGTCTGCAAAGGGGATATTGGGACGACAGCTCCTTTCAGGCACTCTGCCTTTGCTTCCAGCTGCCATGAGGTGAGCACCTTGTCCACTACTTGCTATCACCATGATGTGCTATATCCCCACAGATCTCCAAAATGACAGAACAAGCCATCATAGATGAGAACCTCTACAACTGTGACCCAAAGTACACATTTCCCCCTTATATATCCCTTATCTCTGGAATTGATTACAGTAGCAGAAAGCTAACACACTCGATTTACTTTTGGTATTGTTTGCTCATTTGTTTTTATATGTGTATGAATGTGTTATCTGCATATTATATCTGTATGTATCTGTTATCTGTATGTAAGTGTACTGATGTCATGAAATGGCTTTGGAAGACAGAAAAGGGCATTGGATCACCTGGAACTGGAGTTATGGATGGTTGTTAGCCACCATTTGAGTGCTAGGAACTGAAATCTGGGTCCTCTGCAAGAGTGGCCAGTGCTCATAACTGCTCAGCCATCTTTCCAGCCTTTTGTTAAATTTGTTTTATGGCACAAGGGGTCTCACCTCTACTACAGGCCAGCCTGGACCTCATGATCCTCCTGCTCTGCCTCCTTACAGACATGTGCTGTTTCATTATGTGCCTACCTTCATTATGATTTGAATTTGCATTTCTTTAATGACCAGGGATGCAGAATGCTTTCCTTGTTCTTGTTACCTATTTATGTGTCTTTTAGGGGGAAATGTCTATTCAAGCTCTTTTTTCAGTTCTTAATTAGGCAGGTTTTTTGTTTAGTTTTGTGCAGTCAAGTTCTTAAAGTTTTTCATATATTCGGGATATTAAACCTTTGTCAGATATATTATTTGCAAATATTTTCTTCCATTCTGCAGTCTTTTTCACATTTTTAATATACTTTAGTGGGAAATGTTGTTTTATGTCAGCTTACCATGGTAGAGATTGAACTCAGGGCCTTGCACACACAAGGAAGCTCTATTGTTCAGCTAAATCCCTAACCCACATTTTTCATTTGCATGAAGTCCAGTTTATGTGTTTTTAAATTGTGCTTCTGCTTTTTTTCACCACATCTAAAAATGTATTGCTGAATTGGAGATTGAGCCCACGTTTTTTTTCTTATACTTCTACAGTATTAGCCCTTAAGTTTAAGGATTTGATGTATTTTGAGTTAATCTGTGTATCTTCAGACTTCATTCTTTTGCATGTGGTTACATGGCTGACCCAATACCATTTTTCACCCACTGAGTGGTTTTGGCACCATTATTAAATAGAAAATGATGATAAAGGTCTTGGATTACTTCAGGATTTTCTATTATTTTACATTGGTTTGTACATTCATCTTTATTTTAGTACTGCATAGTCTTGATTATGGTAGCTTTGTAGCAGATTTGAAAACAAATGTGTTTCAATATTTCACAATTTTCTTTCAGAAATTCAAGAGTCCCTGAGAGTCCATATGAAGTTGAGGACTGGCGTATCCATTTTGAAGAGAAACACGCCATGGAAATGTTGACAGGAACACTACTTAATCAATAGCTAGCTTTAGAGATAACTGACATCCTAATATTTTTGTACATCATGAACATAGGATGTTTTCATTTATGTAATTATTTCACCAATATTTTCGTAGTTTTTAGTGTACGAGTCAATAACTCCTAGGTTTTCCATTCTTTTTTAAGCTATTGGAAATAGAATTGTCCTCGTTTTCTAATTGTGTATTACTGGCATACAGAATTCTGCATAACTAATTCTTTTTCATTACTTTTTAAATTTTGTGTGTATGAGTGTATTGCCTACATGTGTGTAAGTGTACCCATGTTGTGCAATGTCTGCAAAGGTCAGAAGAGGGCATCAGATCCCTTGGAACTGGTGTTACGGGAGGTTGTTACCCACCATGTGGGTGCTAGGAATCAAACCCAGGTCCTCTATAAGAGCAGTCAGTGCTCTTAATTGCTGAGCCATCTGTCCAGCCCCAGCATAACTAATTCTTATGTGTTGTTTTTATATCCTGCAAATTTGCTGAATGCATTTATTGACTCTAGTAATTGTGTATATGTATAAATGGGATGTTATTTATATATTTAGATAAGCACATTGTCTCTGTAGCACCAGCTAGCCTGGAGCTTGCTATGTAGACCAGGCTTGCCTTGATCTTACAGAGATCTGCCTGCCTCTGCTTCCAGAATGCTGGGATTAAAAGTGTGTGCCACCCCATTTGGCCTTTTTATGTGAGCTATGTGTGGATGTGCAGAAGCATGCATATGTGTGTGTGTCCATGCACACATACACATAAGGCAGAAGACAGCCTCAGGTGTCATCCTCAGGAACACTTAACTCCTTTGAGACAGTGTCTCTCATTGGCTAAACTGGCTGTCTTGTAGGCCCCAGGTATCCTCCTGTCTTTGCCTCCCCAGTGCTGGGATTATAAACATGTACCTCCACCATACTTGACATTTTTATGGGGGTTCTGGGGATCCAATCAGGCCCTTATACTTGACGTAACCTCACTGACTGAGCTGTCTTCCCAGGCCCTACTTCGTCCTAATTTAAATGTCTTTCATTGCTCTTACTTAAGTACTCTGGCTACGATTTTCAATACCCCATGTTGATAGTAGAGATGAATTTGGATAACGCTAAAAAGAAAAACAAAACTTTTTTTTTGTCATTTTATGTGTATGCACATCAGTGCATCTGTGTCATGCAGTACCTGTGGGGGCCAAAAGAGGACACTGGATCCCCTGAAACTGGAATTATGGATAGTTGTTAGCCAGCATGTGGGTGCTGGAAACTGAACCTGGGTCCTCTGCAAGAGCAGTTAGTGCGCTTAACCACTAAGTCATCTCTCTAGCCCCAGTTGCTCCTGATCTTAAAAGAAAAACTTTTTTGGAATGGAAGACAAGTTCTTTACCATGATTTTACTGTTGGGTACTGTGTTTATTCATAAGTTCTCTTTATCATGGTAAAGAACTTGCCTTCCATTCCAAATTTGCCAGGGTTAGTTTAGTTTTGTTTCTATGCATTTTTCAAATGCATTTTCTGCATCTGGTGCAAGGATGATGTCCCCCTCCCCCATCCAGTTAATGTGGTGCAGTATACTTGATTTTCTCAAACCAAATCACCCTTAACTTCCCAGGACAAATCTCACTCGGTCGTGGTATATAATCTGTATTAGTCACTTTTCTATTCCTGTGACAGAAACACTAACCAAAGCAATTTATAGAAGGAAGAGTTTATTTGAGCTTATGGTTCCAGGGGAATTACAGTCCATCATGGCAGACAGGCATAGTGGCTGGAGGTGGCTGGAGCAGGAGCAGCAGAAGCTAAGCTCTCACATCATCATGCAGGCACAGGAAGCAAGAGAGCAACTGGTGATCTGGCAAGGCTTAAGAACTCTCTAAGCCCACCCCGCCCCCGTGACATGCTTCCTCCAGGATAGCCACACCTTCTAAAACCTCCCAAAACAGCGCCATCTCAGGACAAAACGTCCAAACACTCGGGGGACATTTTCATTCAAACCACCACATAATCCTTTTATCTTGCTTTTGAATTCAGTTTGCTAGTATGTGTTAAGGTTTTCTGTGTCTTTATTTATAATCTCTCTCTCTCTCTCTCTCTCTCTCTCTCTCTCTCTCTCTCTCTGTGTGTGTGTGTGTGTGTGTGTGTGTGTGTGTGATCATGCTTTTTGCCTTGTTATGAGGATAAAATTGACCCCATAGAATAGGATAGAAAGTAGTCTCTCCTATTTTTTTTTTTTAAAGAATGTGAGTACTACTGGTGATAATTCTTTAAATGTTTGGTAGATTAGATGGTGAGACTATATGGTCCTAAGTTTTTCTTAGTTGGAAGGTTATTAATTACTAATTCAATCATATTCTTTATTTCCTTCTTGAGTCAGCTTGGGTAGTTTGTATATTTCTATGAACTTGTCCATTTCATAAAAGTTATCTAATTCGTTGGCATACAATTTTTATTGTATTCTCTTTAATGCTTTCAGTTTTTCTATGATCAGTGATAAATTTGCTTTGATTTCTTATTTTCACTGCTCCCGTCTTTTTTGCTTAATCAGTTCAGCTACAGATTTTTCAATTTTGTTGATCCTTTCAAATAACCAACTATTTGTTTCATTCATTCAATTATATTTTGTTTTGCTTATCTAGTACACTTATCTATGCTCTAATTTTTATTGTTTCCTTCCCTTTGCTAGCTTTAGATTCATTTTCCTTTTCTTTTTTAAAAATTTTATTTATTATTTTACATGTTCAAGTGTACTGCATGCATGGATATAAGTGCACCTGTGTCATACAATGCCCATGGAGCTTAGAGGAGCGCATCAGATTCCCTGGAACTGGAATTACGATGGTGGTTAGCAGCCATGTGGGGGCTGGGATTCAAACCTCAGTCCTCTATGAGAGCAGAGATGCTATTAACCGCTGAGCCTCTCATCTTGCTTTTCTTTTTCTAGTCCTTTAAGGTATTATCTTAGGGTATTTGTTTCAGATCATTCTTATTTTTTAAATGTAGATATTCCAAAGGAATAAATTTCCTTCTGAGCACTGATTTTGTATAGTAGCCTACTAATTTTAATATGTTACATTTTGATTTTCATTCATCTCCAGGCAATTTCCAATTACCCAGTGATATCTTTTTAAATCATTGGTTCTTTTACAGTGTGTTAATTTCCACATATTTGCAAAATATCCAGTTTTCCTTATTATTGATTTCTAGCTTTATTCCATTTGGGTAGATAACATACTTTCTATGATCCAGTCTTTTAAAATTTATCAAGAATTATTTTATCCAACATAGTACCTATCCTTGAGAATATACCATATGCACTTGGAAAAAAATGTGTGCTATGCTGTTGTTAAATACTATGATATAAATATGTTTTAGGTTTAGTGTTGTTCAAGTCTTCTCTTTCATTACTGATATTCTGTATAGCAGTTCTATCCCCTGCTTACTGTGGAGTACTGAGGCTTCTAGCTATCACTGTAGAACTATTTTCCTTTAAGTGTCATTAATGATTACATCATATACTTGGAGGCTCTTTTGGTGCATGAATATTTTGAATTGCTATATCTTCACTATGAATTAATCCACTTATCTATAAAAATGTATTTTGTTACTTGCAGTAATTTTTTACTTAAATATCTATTATGTTTCATAGTAGCCTAGCTACCATTTCATCTGCATTTTGGTCACTATAGGAAAGGATGTTTTGTTTTAATGTATTTGTTTTTTTTATTTTATGTGTATAAGTGTTTTACCTGCATGACTGTAAGTGCACCATGTAAATACAATGCCTGTAGAGGCCAAAAGAAGGTGTCCAAGACCCTGTAAATAGAGTTAAGGTCAGCTGTTAGCCACTATGGGGGTTCTGGGATCCAAACCCAGGTTCTCTGCAAAAGCAGCTAGTGCTCAACTACTGAACCACTGAACCATCTCTCCATCCCCTAAGGAAGCTGTGTGTGTGTGTGTGTGTGTGTGTGTGTCTGTGCATATACCCAATCCATACAAGCACACAGAGACCAGAAAAGGGTGTCAAATCCTCTGGAGCTGGAGTTTACAGGCTGATATGTGCAGTCTGACATAGATGCTGAGTGGGAACCAAACTCAGGTTCTCTGAATGAGCAGGAAGCACTCTTAAGCTCTGAACCATCACTCCATTCCTAGCCAGTGCTTTGAACCATTGAACTATCTCTCCAGCCCACCCACAACAGAATTCTTTAACCCATTCTGCCATTATCTCTAGTTTTGTTTGTGAATTTAAATCACCTATTTTTAAGTGATTATTTCTAATCACTTTATTAAGTACTTATTTCTACCATTGTACCATTTGTTTTTTCTTACCTCTTTTCTTCTCAATTCCTCTCTTTTGTGTTTGATGTACTCTGATTCCTTCTTCATTTCCTTTTTCTATTCTTTTTAGTTAGTGTTTACCATGGGAATTATAATTGCATCTAGTTAATCATCCCTTTAAAATCATTTCCTTTAAAATACAGTTTATGTTTTAAAACAATTTAAAGTTCACAGCGAAACTGAGCAGAAAGTTCCTCCTACCTATACACAGTCTCCCCTACAACCAGCATCCCATACCAACAACTGATGAACTGACATTTTTCACATGCTTATTATCCAAAGCCTATAGTTTAGGGTTTACTGTTAGTATTGTACATCCTTACAGTTTTGACAAATATAATAAGAAATATTTCCACCATTATAGTATGATATAAAACAGTCTCACTTCTCTAAGTATCTTGTACTTGCCACATTCTTTCCCACAACCATAAGTATTTGGACACAAGTGACCTTGACCATTCCTTTTTAGCAATTATAGTTAGCCAACATTGATTTCATTCTTACTGTAAACTAAGGTCTTCAATAGCCTGATGCATTTTCCATCATTCACCTAGCTACAAAGCGGCAAAGCCAGGATTCAAATCAAGTTTGTTGGGCTCCAGAGACTGAGCTTTTGACCATTCACTCTTGGTCTTGATGAAGATGATGACAGTGGTGATGATAGTGGCAATGGCGATGGTGATGGTAGAGGAGATGCTTAGCATTAATGGAAGCAGTTCTTAAAATATGCTTCCAGTTACTGTACCAAGTGTCTTAAGTACTTATTCCATCATTATAATGGCACGCTGAAGCAGATACTATTACTATTATTTCCTTATAGATAATCAAACTGAGGCTCAGAAAGGTTAGACAATAATCTTCCTCAAATGCAGAGAATCTACTGAGCAGAGGCTCATGACTACCACTGAAGACTTCATGTTGACAACCTACCACTGCTCTCTTGGGCTGTCTAGAAGATTGTAAAAGATACAGGATCAAGTCTATGCCTGAAAAATGATTGGTTGGTCTGGTTTTTAGGTTTGTCTCTAAAAAGTGATGGGTCAATCTGGTTTGGAAAGATCAAAATCCTGGGCCCTACCCCTGACATTATATAACTACTCTTTCTTTTCCAAGGACTCATGAGGTGTGATAGTTCTTTCTGGCAGACAGGGCAGACTCTGTCCTCAGCTTTGGTTATTGTCTTTCTAGTCAGGGGAGGACTTACCAGGCTTGTACGAACACGATTACTGCTCAGAAATAGCCCCCTAATCAGCCTCATCAGTTTTGAAGGATGCCACAGCATGAGGGGCTTAAGTAGGCTAACACTTTAACCTAGTTATGTGAGGGCAGCTCTAATCCAGACCGATCATATCTTGTTAAGCTCTCTAGGGTGAAAATGACCAAAAGCTGCTTCTTGAGTCCAAGTATCCTGGACTCACTGCAGTCATGCCTTTCCCTTTCTGGAAGAGTCAGGGCCTAAAGGTTGCAGGGCCAAACTTAATTTTCAAGGCTGTCGGGACGTAGGGAAGACTGGCAGCAGTTGCCAATGCTCAGGCTGTTGAAAATACCCATAGTTCAGGCTGCTTTTCCTTGAAGGGCCCATGACTACCCTTCTTCCACCTAGTCTGAGAAAGCCAGGAATTCACTGGCTTCCTCTGTGTGGGCCAGACAAGCCACTCACAAAACCCAGTGGGTTCTGGACAAGCTAGGCTCTCCCTCCTCTGTGCCCTCACTGTTGCCAGCTCACCTCATGTCTGGCACTGACTAGCCTTAAAGTTCCTGGGAGAACTAGAATGAGCTGTCTGGCGAGGCTGTGGTTGGGAAATAAAGAAATCAGATCTGTTGGAGCAGGCCTGGCCAGGCTTGTCTGGCTCAATCCCCATCATTTGGCATGGTGGACTACCTGACGCAGGTGCACTTGGCCTCTCTCTCTTATATACCACAAACCACCTGTCTCGGGAGATAGTTCAACCAAGTGAACCCCTCAGGTGGGAGGCAGAAAACCTGTATGAATACTGTCAGGGAAAGAGAGAAGCAGCTTAAGTTTATGTGCTTTTTTATACTGAGATAGAGTCTTGCTATGTAGCTCAGGCTGCCCTCCAACTCACAGTGTTGCCTCAGCATCCCAAGGGTCAGCAACCCCCAGCACTGTGTCTACAGGTCTATACCACACCATTCGGCTAGGACAAAGTGCTATAATGAGGCCATAGGCTAAATGTTTGTTTAAAATTTTTCACAAAGAGGCTTCCTGCAGCAGGAAGGTGAGTTCCACAGGGGGAGGAGAACAGTAATCCACATTAACAATTACAATATTTCATTGACTGTAAAATACTTTAGGTTATAAGATGTTTCTTATGTACCCCTGAAAGAACATAGGTGGCATGCCATTGATGAGGCACATCCCAACTTTGGACACATTAAAGCATGACTAAATATATTTTAGAGACAAAGAAATAAGAGAAAAACCCCTTACAACAGAGATATCACCTCTCCTACACATGATACACCCCCACAGACCAACGACACGGGGCACATTAAAGCACAATGGGTGAGTGCAGTCAAAACTCCAGCCAGCTGCTAATGGCTGCTCTAAGAACAAGCTTGGTGATGTAAAGAGGCCAAACACTCTGCCATCTTCTACCTCCCATCCCCCAAAGGGGCCCTCTAAGGCACCGCTTCAGAATCTATGAAGTGTGGAAGAATGATTTCTGACTGTCTGGAGGAAAGGAGCTATAACTGCACTGGTAATGTACATTCCCTTAAGTTGGATTTAGCTGTTACTCCTCAGGACTTTCAGTCATGTCTTAAAAACGTTTCATAAAAGCACTGGTATAGACAGTTATGTCAAAGAGATGACTCAGAACCTGGGAGCTTCAAGTAAGAGCAACAACAACAAAAAGTTAGTTTGGAATTAAGGTCTTGGGTCATCTCCACATTGAAGTTCTCAAAAAAAAAAGAAAAGAAAAGAAAAGAAAAGAAAAGAAAAGAAAAGAAAAG
>NW_008355642.1:1848283-1884304 GCF_000622305.1 Nannospalax galili
TTATTTTGATATATCACAGTGAAAGATTTATCGTCCTCTTTTGTAAAAAAAAGCCCTTTCTAAAAAAAAAAAAAAAAAAAAAAAAAAAAAAAAAAAAGAAAAGAAAAGAAAAAGAAAAAGAAAAGGAAAAAGAAAAATCCCAGGCCGTTAATACACAACATTTACAAGCCAGTGTACAAGAGTTAGTGTATCCACTCTGGCACATTCCAAACACAGGTACGTCAAGGAATTTAAAGAAAGGCCTGTGCTCCCATGAGACACAAATTTTGGAGGGGTGAGGGTCTTTCTAAAAAAGGAAATAGGAAAGAGGCTCTTCTCTTGATCATGGGGGAAGAAGAAACTGGAGATGGAGTAGAGGTGGCCTAGCACCACCTTTGCAAGCCCCTTGAAAAAAAGAGGTGAAGGATCAGAGGTCAGTGGGAAAGCTGGTAGCAGGGGCGGAGGTGGGGCTCGGACTCAGTTTTTGGATAGTAGAAGTGATAATGGCTTTTTGCTCTTAATTAGACCCTGGTGGAGAGAGGCCAAGACAGCATCCACCTTTATTACTGATACTTGCCTTCTGAGATGCTGGCGTGACCAGCCAACTGAAACTAAGGAGTCATGGGATCAAATTTAGGGAATCTACTGTGGAAAATGTCTATTATCAACTGGAGCAATTTTCTCCTACTGCTTTTTTGGAAGGATTGAAAGCCCCTCAGCCCAGCAGCCCAGCCATCTTGGGTGTGCCATCTCAATGATGGGCAGAATACTGACTGGGAGGAGCAAGTCAGAGTCCTTGACTTTGGGTAAGACTGACCTTGTTTGCTGCCAAGGTTAACAACGAACAGATCGTTTGAATAAACTACTGCATTTGTCAAACTGACATCTGTGTATCTTTGTTCCTCCAATGGATTTGGCAAACTAGGACAAAGAAAAACTGATTGAAAATCAGGTTGAAACAGTTCCAAGTTACTTCCTACCCCTCAGAGGAGCAGGTGACATATTCCATACCTGTAATCGTCATCATGTGGGGAGGATAAAGTGAAAAGATTGCCATGAGTTCAAGGCCAGGCTGGGCTACAGAGTGAATTCCTTAGTAAAAAGCAGAACACCAATTCTAAAAGGATGACACAGGTAGAAATAAAGAGCTACTAATGTTATGGGAAAGCAACTGGATGCCTTACCCACACCTAGCCAGAGAGCTAGGGAACAGCAGGGTGGATAGTGGCTAGTCTCTCACTGTTCTTTTCCTCATAATAGTACCACTTGTTCATCACACCACCTACATAGAGTATTCCATAAAGGGGCTCGAGGGGCCTGTGGAAACAAGGGGAAACCAGCTAAACACGGGTGAATTCATGGGAAGAACCATGGCCTAGGCCACCAAGGGTTCTTCGCAGTCAACAATGGTACCTCCTACCATTCCTGACACTGAGTACCGTCTATGAGACAGGTCCTGTGCCTGGGAGATGAATCAGACCCTACTCCCCAGTCCGCTCAGGAACTGAAAGTCTAAAGGAGAGACCAGTAATGAATAACCTAAAATGGGGCAAAGGGTACCCAGAGTGAGTTATAAGGGACTGTACAAGCAAAGTAGAGAGTTCAGGAGGTAGTGTGCAGAGAAGCTAACATTAGAATGGGGCCTCAGGATAGAGAGGAAGAGGGAGGGGCTGAGAAAACAAGATAAGGAAGCAGGCCATGGCCTGGCCTGACACTGAATTGTAATAGGATTCAAGCACTGGGTCTTTACACATGGTTCTTCTGCAAGGTGGGAACAAGGAAAAGAAGCCGAATGTGATACATTTGCAGGCCCCAGGGCTGGGGTGCCACACTATGGAGCCTGGGCTCTAACCTCTAGGGTCAGAGGTCAGGTAGTGTAGTCAGATCAGCACGGAGAAAACTCTTTAGGAAGAAGAGACTAGAGCATGGATGAGCTACAGGCCCAGATGCAGTAGCTCAGGGGAAAGATGGCAATGGCCTTGGTTGGCCTATAGCTTTCTTCTTGAAAAGAAAGATGGCTAGAGTTAGAGACCAACTACCCTCAACCTTCTCTTGAATTCCTCACGCCCAGTTCCAGGTTACTACCAGGACTTTTTAGCTCAGTTCTGAGGTTGCCCAGGGTCAAGTCTTCAGCAGAGGAAGGAAGGGAAAGTTACCCTCACTCCTCTGCTTCAGTCAGCTGTACGTTTCATCATGTTCTTTTGCTTTCCGCATCATCTCAGACTTTCCTTCCTCTTTTCTTCTTAATTTTAAGTGGTGTGTGTGTGTGTGTTTTGTATATGTGTATGTGATGGATGGATGTGGTATATATGTATATGTGCATATGGTCATGAATGTATGACTGCATGTGAGCAGAGGGCAGAGGAGGCTCTGGGGTATTCTATCAGGATTCTACTACTTTATTCCCTTGAGACAAGGTCTCTCTCTCTCTCTCTCTCTCTCTCTCTCTCTCTCTCTCTCACTGAATCTGGAGCTCAACATTTTTCAGCTAGGCTCGCTGACCAGGGAGCTTACACAAATTTCCCGTCTCCGTCTTACCATTGCTGGGGTTACAGAACATGTGGCTAAGCCTGGCTTTTATGTGGGTGGTAGAGATCCAAACTTAGGTCTTCGTGTTTGCACAGCAAGTACTCTTATCCACTGGTGCATCCTCTGAGATCTCTATTCTAAGAGTGGGATCCTCAGGCCATGGTCTCCCCAATAATCCTAGCACTGCCAAGATGCAGTAGAGCCCACAGAAGTAGTATCTAATAGTACTGGTTTCAAATTCTACCTCCCCACTTATTTGTGAGCCTCAGTTGACTCAGTTTCTCACATTAAGTAGGAACCATGTTGCCAGGGAACTCCCTAAACATCCAGAGGGGTTGTTAAGGGAACGTGTGAAGAGGCATTATGCACTGGTCCTGGCACATGGCTGTACCATTTCTTTGTAGATAGAGAACCTGGAGAAACAAGTGAGAAAAAGACTTTCCCAAGCTAGATATTTTCTAGCCTAGGACTGCAAGGTACTGCCTCCTTCACAGCCTGGAAGTGCAACACCTGGCCAGTGAGGAAGAATCCACATGCCCTGGCTGCTGCTATGGTGGGCTGCATCAGCAAAAGGCAGAGGACCTTGGATAAAAGAGCTGGTTGTTCTCATTGGACAGTGTTATCTTACTCATTCCTTCCCTAACCGGCAATCTGACCCTGAATGAGGTTCTGCTAGGTTGAAGGACATTTGTGGGCTATGGCCATAAGTCAACATATTTCAAAGTGGATAGACAGGTTCATATATGTGTTCATGTGGGTGTATAGGGGTACAGTCACCCACTTGTGTGTGTGGCAGCCAGAAGTCAATGTTGGGCATCTTCCGCTAGCAACCCCCACCATAATCTTTTCTGAGCCAGGATCTGTCATTGAATCTAGAGCTTGCTGACTGGCCAGAGTGGCTGGCTAGTGAGCCCCTGAAATCTGTCTGGCTCTACCCGCAAGCCGTGGGGTTAGAAGTACATGCTGACACGCCTGCGTTTAAGTGTGTACTGGCGATTCAAACCCAGGTGTGCATGCTTGTACAAGTATTTTGTCCACTGAGCCATCTCCCTATCCTCAGTTACCTTGAGGATACATCATTGTTACATGAGTTATATCATTGACCCTGGTCATCGGGCCCAGCATACCACAAAGTTCATAGAAGTAAGCAAATGTTCCCAGCAGTTAATCTCTGCTTAGAACAAATGTCCTACTAGGCCCTAGGAGCCTTGGTGGCAGTAGGCAGTGCGTGGGAAATCAAGACCAAGTCACTGCTCTGCCCCTAGGGGCCAAGCTGTGCTCAGAGCCCAGCTTCCCAGGAGCGGAGCAGTCCTCCATGACACACAAGGCCAACAATTGACTCCTTTTATCTACTTTGCAAAGCCTTCTGAAAGGGTTCTGAGAAGCAAGGCCAGGATGCCTGAGTTCTCATAAATCTTTTAATAACAGTAAACGAAGAAAACATTGTAACAATAAGTCCCATGGGGAGAGGGTTCCTTTTCATTCCAGGATCTTCAACAGCAGAAACACCTGAGACTAAGATTCAGAATGCTAAGTACACAAATTAAGGACCATTTATTTCCAAGGGTGGCTTCAGAAACCACTTCGGTACAAGCAAAAGGATTTTTACAAAACAGAGAAATCACATTATAAAACATCCAAAGAGGTAAGCAAACTGGGAATAGGGGTGGGCAGAGAGTGCCCCAGAAGCAGCCTGACAAAGAGGCTCACCCTGCTGCTGTCTAGGGGTTACAAAGACTGGTTCTCAAGGGAGTCCTGTACACGAGGGTGCCAGTACAGGATAGTCCCAGCTTGGGAAGGCAGAAGCATGGGGGCATCCCAGCAGAAATAATTATACATCAGCTGATCCTGTTCTCGTCACTACAATTACACCAACATAAATGAAGAATTATTTTAAATCAATCCCATTGACACAAAAATAAATCAAGACTTTCCCAGACACCATCTCTTCTTAAACTGACTTTCCTTTTTGTTTTGTTTTCCACTGGATGGGAGACATCTGTGTAGTGCCCAAAGTAGTAAACCAATGTATGAAAGTGTCACAGACAAGGGCAACAGCAAGTGACTTGGTTTCCTGAGCACAAATGGGCTCACTGTATATACAGGCAGACTGACTCCTCTCATAGACTCCTACCTCAGAGAAGGCAGGGTCAGGAAGAGACAGGAGGCCTTTTCTCAGGCTAGGCCCTTGCCAAGTTGCATGTGAGACCTGTTCTTGGCGCACCAAAACCAGCAGCAGTCTTATATACAGTGTCACATGGCCCTTTTTTTCTCTTCCCAGGCCTCCCTTACAGTAGAAATCATTAAGAAACTCTTCCTCTTATAGCGGACAGGTAATGGTAGACCAATGTCCACATTTCCAGGGAAATCTTTTTGGCAGATATAGGGGTAGAAAGGGGCCTCAGTCCTCTCTAGAACACAATTCAACATGTCCCAGGGCACTGCCCAACCTCAGTTCTACTTGAAGAAGACTTTCTGCCACATTGTGTTATCTGTGAGAAGCTTGTGACCACATCACAAAACACTGATTCATCCATGGTCACACATAGCAAAACTCTGACAGAGGCTACAGCAAAAGGGATGATCTGACAGGCTGAGGTACCATAGAGTAAAGTGCAGATGTCCCCACTTAGCCCAGTGACCCTAGAAAAAGCTCCTGCAAGTACAAAGGAGTCCACAGAGAGACAGAAGATGGACTTGGAGAGATGAAGGCAGGGGTTCCAGGATCCCACAGTCTGTCACAGGATGACAGAATAGCATGTCACTAGGCCTCTGAGAGGATGGTGGGCTTGGTCTTAGGTATATAAAACCAAATATGGGGAACAAGGAAGACCTTTAAGTAGGGATGATTGTCTAACTCAGCGTGGCTGCCACAAGTTGTCCAACTTGACTAAGGCTGCCTGAGCATGTGAGGAATCACTCTTCTCCCTTGCTGGAACTGTTTGAAAGAAATTGAGTACTCTTGCTCAAGCACAGAGCTCACACATGCTGGTAGATGACATGGAAATGTGGCCAGGGTAGCTAGGGAACAGCCTTGATATAGACAAGAAAGATCTGAGGAAGATTTGGGAAGTCAGGGGAAACTGTCTTTTCCCTCATTCCCCGTGCCAGAGGCAGTAGAGGGCCAGCTATTGGCATACATGGGGGTCAACCCCAAGGCAGAGTGCTAATGGTCTGAACAGGTTACCTCTCTCCACATGGGCCTGACCCAAGATAAGAGTGAGAGATAGGTAGTGGAGAGGCCTGCTGCTTAGCAATACCTCAAACCCAGGCCAGAACTCCCCAAGGAGTCTATGGAAGGGGCCCACTATGTTTTTCTTTTTTGCCATTAGTCCCTTGCATTTCCCCCTCACTTCCTCCTTCCACTGACAGACGTGTCTGGCTTTGGCTTGGCTATGCCAAACAATATGACTTTTAATTTCTTCTTTCCTTCTGAGCACCAGAAAGTACCTGCCAGAAATGATGGGCTGAGCCAGTGCCAGGGCAGAGGCAAGCTAATGGAGGCATGCCAATGCATGAAAAGCCCAAGGTGCCTGGCAATCTGGTCCATGCTGCCAAGATTAGGATAAAGGGAGTGCAGCATTCTAACCACTGTGGCATTCCGGAGCTGATACCCTCATTTGCGGCCCTGTATTTCTGCAGGTAGCCACTCCATGCTGCGGCATGCGCCAGGTTGAGCCCCAGGGACTGCTCCTAGCTAGGATTTCTTTGCACTCTCTCCTTTTATAAACAGTATCTTTCAATGAAAGCTCCTCCTTTCAAAACACTGTAACCTCCACCTATGGGGTGGTTAGCTCCCTTTGGACTTACACATGGGCTTTGGAGGTGAGCCAACTACAACATGTGATGCTCCCCTACACAGTATGATTCAGCACCAAGTCTGGCTGCACCAAAGAAATCTGAGCCTAGAGTGACCGCCAGCAGGACCTACGAACATGCCCTCTGAGTGCCAGCAGTAGATCTGCAGGACCTTCTGGAACACAAGGCTTCCCTCAATTCAAACAACCAAAACAAAGAGCCAAACAGTCCAGGGCCCCAACTCCAGCTCACTCTTACATGGAGCTGCCCCAGACAAAGAGAAACAGATAAACACACAGAGACAATGAGGATGGTTCAAGAGGCACCTGAGGCTAGAATGGTGCCTATTATCCACATGAGCATGGACCTTGATTCAAGTCACAGCTTTCTCAAGCTACCACTTGCCTTAATTGATTTAATTTCTATGCCCACTTCGGAATGAGAAACAGATCTGTTCTCAGTTTTCATGGGCAGGTTTTTCAGGGTCCTGCCTGGTACTGTGTACATCTTCATCCTCCTTACATCAAATTCACTGTTCCAACGGATCTCTAACCCCTTCTACAAAATTTTGCCCATGGACTGCATGGTGCTGTCACCCTCTACCTGAGGCAGCACCCTGAAAGGAGTGACTAGGTAGCTCCCTGCTTTGAGTCACAGGACACTAATGGGAAGAATCTGGACAGTTCTATTTTGGCTGTGAGCTGGGAAATCCCTTGGCTCTGGGATTGCCGCTGGTATAGGAACAAGGCCTCGGTCTCCTTCTGGTGGGGGCTGTGCTGGAGATAAAAGGGGATCCCAGCATAAGCCTGGGGGTCCCTGGCAGTGGTGAAATGAAACTCAACACGATTTCATTGCTGTGATATTGGAAGAATTACAGCTTGTTGTTCCCTGACTCCTCAACCAGCTGTTGTTAAAAGCACCAACAAGCAGAATGAGGGAGCCCTGACTACCATCTTCCAGGGTAAGGCGACTCAGAAGGAGCAGGGTGGAACGGAGACCCAGAGCCCACGGGAGGGAAGGAGGGAAGGTCCAGCCCCCCAGCACCACCCTGGAGCACAAGGAGCCATCCATGGAGAGGAGCTGGGAAGGGGAATGTGGTGGAAGCAAGGGACAGAGAGGAGGAAAAAAATTAATATACCAAGCATCCCACTGCCTTCTCCCATGATTTCATCAAGAACTGAGTGTTCTCCAAGTCAAGTCAGGACTTGCTTCCTCGGGGAGAAAACAAAACAAAACAAAACAAAACAAAACAAAACAAAAATAAAAACAAAATAAAACAAAAATCCAAGCACCTTCAGTCTATTTTCTTGGCTGGAAGCCGGAGCAAATCCAGCAGATATTTACACAAAGGCCCAGCCATGTATGAGAACAGGATGACCAGCTTCCCGTGGGTCATGGTCATGAGAGTCTGGTGTCCCGAGGCCCAGATGCGATACCAGGGGCCGTAGAATGGGTCTGAGATGGCCGGACACAGCATGTTGTTCAAATTCACTTCGGTGACCTGCAGGGACAAGGGAGGTAGAGTGAGCGTTCGCCATCCCGAGGCTTCCTCTGGCTGCCGCCAGTTCAGCCATCTCTACCTAGGGGGGACTAGACAAGGAGGGATTGACCAATCCCCGCCTGTTCATAAAAGAATTTCTCTGTCCTAGGCTTTCTGAGAGGGTGATGGGTCTGTATCCAGGGCAAAAGCTGATCGGTTTTGCTCAGTCTTGCTTTCCAGTTGGGCCCAGAGTCCATTGCGAATCCTAAGCATTTACTATGTACCTAGCCCCTGGAAAGATATTATGGGATAAAAAAGCCGTTAACATCATGGTCCCTGTCTCCAAGTAGTGGGGACAGTCAGTTGACTGCTTACGACCTCAAAACAGACAGTGCCCACCAAGTTTCACATGCCAGGAGGAGGTCTGAGGAACGTACAGAAGATTTCACAAGGGAAGTGACACCTAAATGGACTCATGAAAGATGGACGTTATGGCAAGGAATGGGTGAGTGGAGTCTTCCTGATGTGAAGTGTGGCAGGAATGTGGCATGTATGGTGACAGGAGCACACTAACACCTCTGGAATCCAGAATATCAGTGGGGAGCAGCAAGACGTAAAGAAGGGTGTGCAGGTCAGAATCATGCTGAGTCCTCCCACAAGCACAGGCAGCATTCACACAGCTAGCAAAGAACTCAGGCTACCTCTGCCAAACCAGAGCAAGGAACACAAAGTGCTTCTACAAAGGCGTTGGGGACATCGGTTACACATCCTCATCATGCAAGGTCGTACGAGGCTCCACATGACTACTGCTACATTAATGTCAACCACACAAAACCAAACATGGCATTCCTGCCCAGAGGATGGTCATAACGCCCGCCTTCCAGAGCCCTCAGAGCTTGCTCACATTAAAGACAAGTCTTCGCCACCTTTCAGGGAGGCTGGGCTTTTGTATCATGTTGCAGTGAGGTGGAAAACTCCTTGTCCTTGAGAGTAAGAAGACCTCTCAGAATAGTGGCTGAGCTAGGACTTGAACTTCGGTCTTCTGACCCTCGCTCCCAGTCTTGAGCTTTTCCTTCTCACTTCACCACCAATATACACTCTTGCAATACCAGCAATATTGGACTCTGGGTAACTCAACACGGAAGCCAGCCATTATCCACATTCCAGGCAGTTTTAAATTCTACAGAATGCCCTGGGGCTCCTAACAGTTCATATCCACTGGCCGGCCACACAGCTGAAGGAAGAATATGATGAAAGACCTGGGAACATGCCCATAATGGACTCAAGATTAGAAGCATCCCCATGGCCCAGAGCCAGGTTAAGGGTCCTGTGTCCCCATGACGTCTACTGCACACCACTTCCAAGTTGCAGCTCACTATTTCAGATCCAAGTAGCCATGAGTGAAGGGTAACCTTGTCTCCCCAGGGATAAAGGAATAGCCATTACAGAAGGATTCAGAAAACTCTTTGGAGAGGCCAAGGCTGTGGATCATAAATCAGCATCCTAGACACAACAATCTGACATCCCAGCCTTTAGCATCTTGTATTTTCCAAACAAAATGATACAACAACACCAACCAGGATTATCAAGATTTACATAGAACTCCAAACAGAGGGGGAAAAAAGGGGATCTAAGCAAACTTACCAGGCCGAGGATCTGCAGGATACTGAAGTGGTAAAAGAACATAAGGCCAGTTGAAAGAAGAGCCCACCGGAAACTGCTGAGGGGCTCTGGAGTGTAAGCACCTGGAAGAAAAGGGGAGATGGTGAGCCTCTAGGAATAGTGGCCCACTTTTCTTCCTCTGCACTCAAGAGTGTAGGTGCGGAGGTCAGGGCCACAGCTGCAGCCTGCTCATTGTCCCTTTTGCCTGTCAATGATAACACCTCCTGAGAGCCTTGATGCTTAGCTAGGTACCACAAGAGCCTTTTCCTGACCCCTGTTTCTGCCCATTGATGCTGGGCCATTAGAAAGAGAAGTTTCTGTTTTCAGTTTAAAAGTAATTGATGCTCATTAAAGGTGATTTAGAATGTGAAAAAGAAAAAAAAAAAAGAGACGACAGAAGAAAAGAGGAAAGAATTCTCAGCACTCTATTACCAGATTAGAACCCTTGCTCATACATGGCTATGCCTCCTTCATCATTTTCTCTATGCCCCAGATTTTTCTTTTTAAAATTAACACTTGGAATCTCACAGTATATGTAATTGTCTTCATGTCTACATTTATTTCCTCGCAATTCTAGATAGTGTCACTGAGCAAGTATGATGTTATAATTGAGAATGTTAGTGTTGACATCTGATTTGGGTTCAAATTTTGACTCTACCACTTATTGGTTGTTTGGCTCTGGAAGAGTCATTGAAACTGTTCCAGTCTTGGTCACTTTCCCGTCAAAGAAGGATGGTCATATCCCCACGGTCTGGCATAACACAAGTGTTCAATGAGTGAGAGATGTTTTCACGGCAATCCTTATGGCTCAGAGAACTTACAAATGTTATATCCAATGGCTGTGCCATTTCTCAACTACTGAATAACTCCTTCACTGTAAGTGATGTCTTTCCCCTCTATTGCTGCTGGGGAACTACCATCTCAGTAGGCCTGGGTGTATTCTAGAGCTTAAAGACCAGGAGCATGGATTGTAGAATGTTCCAGGTCTTTCTGAATGGGGATGTGGAAGAGGTGCTTAAGAAAGGACCCAGAAAACACCATCCCATCCCAAATAAGGTTGACATTACCTCGTGTAGTATTTTCCTAAGTCATTTCTTCATGGCTTCATCCCTTTGTGCAACAGTTATTAAGTGCCTACTAGGTTTTATAACAAGATAAGGTTCCTATGGTTTGAGACGCATAGGCAACAATGACAACACGACTGAACTGGGGGAGGCGGATGGTGGCTGAGATTTGTGCTTTCTGTTATGGGAAGACAAACAGCCTGGAGATGGGGTATAAGGAATGCTTCTTGGAAGAAGGAGCATTAGAACAGAGACCTGAAAGGTAAGTGAGACTTCAGTAGGGACTTCCAAACCTGTACATGGGTAGACACAACTCAGGCAATTTAGAGAAGGTAAGAATTCAGTGAGGGAAGAGTGAGATGGATCAGCAGGTAAAAGTGTGTGCCATGAAAACCTCATGACTCGATCTCTGGGATCCATATAAAAAAGCCAGATTCGGTGGCATATCCACCAAATCCCAGCACTCCTACGTCAAGGTGGGAGGTGAGAAGGGAAGAATCACCTGCAAGCTTGCAGTCTAGCTATCCTGGAGAAGGTAGCACCTCTGCCTCTAAACCAGGTGGAATGAAAGAACCAACTATCAGAAGTTGTTCTCTGACCTCCTTTGGCACATGTGCGCCTCTACTTACACATATATATCACACACAAACACTAATGATAATGGTGAGAATAATATTAATGAAAACTCAAATTACAGAATTCTGTGAGGTCACAAGGAAAGTGTGATGGAAGCAGTGAACAAGGAAAGGGGTGAACAGGGTCAGTCTGTCTCAGGCCGGGCCATGTAGGCATTAGAGCTATACTGAGGGCTTTGTGCTGTGTGGGGGCAACAGGGTGCAAGCTCAGATGTGCCCTATCTTAGCAAAGCCATGGGAAGCAGGAGCATGACCAGGATGGAAGAGATACTTGAGACTGAAAAAGTAGAAAAAAAATCCACAGCCCTTCTAAAGAGTATAACCACCACTTAGGTCTGCCACCCACTGTACTGCAAGTATATGGCTCAAGAAGCACCTGTTTTTTGTTTTTGTTTTTTTTTTCTTTATCAAAGCAAAACTGGAAATATGAACCTTTATGTGGAATTTTCTGATTTTTAAATACTGGCAACTAGGGCTGGGGAAACAGCTCAGTGCTTAAGAGCACTGGTTATTCTTGCAGAGACCCAGGTTCAAATCCCAGGATGCACATGGTGGCTAACAACCATCTGTAACTCCAGTTCCAGGGGATCTGACACCCTCTTCTGTCCTCTGTGGACATTGCATGACACGGGTACACTTACACACATGCAGGTATAACACACATAAAATAATTAGAAAATACTGGCAACTAATTCAAAATGTTTTAAGAATGTACAATGGACCAAACAAAACATGTATTCTGGATAGATTTCAACCCACTGGTGGCTAGCACTGAGCTCTGCGATGGAGCCACTGACAGCAGAAGGAGCTTTGAGACAGATAAGTACTAGGATCACATGAGCCTGTGCAAGGTTACTATGATCAGTGTACAAGGGACAGTCTACAGCAGAGAGAGCCAAGACATGGAGGCTGGCAAGGAAATTACTACAGAAACCTAGAGGACACAATGGATTCTGTAGGAGCAGGAGGGTAGAGAAGAGGGTAGGGGAGAATCAGGAGGGGGCAATATAAGACTAGAGGATAGGGTGAAGGGAAATAAAGGATAGTTTAATCTCCCAGGATCATATGAATAGCTTAGCTATCCCTGGGTTGGTGAAGCCATTTATTGCAATGGAGAAACGCAGAAACATCAGATTGGAACTCAGAGTAGAGAGATGATGAAACCCATCTGAGACATGTTGAAATTGTAGTCTCTGAGGCTGGAGAGATGGTTCAGTAGTTAAGAGCACTGGTTGTTCTTTGAAAGGACCCAGGTTCTAGTCCCAACACCCACATGGTGGCTAACAACCATCCATAACTCCAGTTTCAAGGAATCCAATGCTCTCCTCTGACCTCCATGGGCATTGGATGACATGGGTGCACCTACACACATGCAAGCAATACACTCATACACATAAAATAAAAATAATAAATAAAATATTTTTTAAAAGAAATTGCAGTCTCAGTATCCATATGGACATGTCCTTGCAGTGACTGCATAGATTCAAGGATGCAGAGTGTGATGAATGACGGTGTGGATGCTAAAGCCCAGAAGGTAGTAGTGTTCTTGGCTCTACAGCGTATTGATTTCAGCACCTTGGGAAAATCTCAGTGACTCTTTGACTCCATTTTATACATCTGTAAAATGGCTAAGTACCACCATCTAATTCACAGGGCTGTTAGGCAGATGAGATACTATATATAGTATTTCACCTGGGATTTAACAAATGGTTATTATTTTTATTATGTGAGAGACAAACTCCACAAAAAGGATGAGCTGAGCATATGAAGGCGAGTGACATCAGCACAGAATGGAAAACACAGCCCTGGGATTGTGTGTACACACTGAGAGAAGGAGACCAAAGGCAAGACACCAAGGAACAGTGAAAGAAGGGGAATTGGGCAAGGGAAAAAGAAAAAGATGAAGTGATTGAAGCTAGGGGGATCCTGTGGAGAAGCCCATTTTAGATATGTTGAAACTGTGGTGTCTGTGTCTATGGTTTATGATTTTGTGGGCTGTGTTTCCACCAATCCTTGACTTTGCTCTAGGAACAAGAGGTGGGCTCATGGTACGTTTGAGTCAAAAGGTCCTTTGAGGACATAGATCTCCCCTCCCCCATCTATTTTACAGATGGAGAAACTGAGGCTGGGAGATGGGCACTGTCATTCCTGAAGTCATGATGGCAAGGCACTGGGGAAATAGACTGTCACACACCACCAAGGACTCACTGCTTGATGTTCCCAGTGCCACCTGTTTAGAGTTCCAATACCGAGTAAAATGTCTCTTTCCTGGTCTATCTTCTACCAGGCACATCTGACCTTCTTGTTGTCGTTATTTATTCATTCATTCATTCATTCATTCATCTATTTTTGAGACAGGATCTCATAGTTCAGGCTGGACTCCAACTCCCTATGTAGCCAAGGATGACCATGAACTTCTGATCCTTGCTATCACCTCCCAAATGCTGAGATTACAGGTGTGCACCACTAAGCCTGATTTTATGAGGTGCCTGGGATCAAACCCAGGGCCTCATGCATGTTAGGTAAGCACTCTACCAACTGAGCCACATCCTTAGCTCAGGTCCAACCTTTTCACATTGTGACATGGCATTGTTGTCTACAAAGTTCATACTCAAGAACAAGATAAAGTACCTAAAAATTTATGGTTTTGTATTGGGCTGTGTTCACAGCTGTCTTTGGCCACATGTGGCCCAGGGATTGGACAAGCCTGTAGGACTCAATGTTTATCAAGGACAAGAACACAAAGCCGGGCATGGTGGCGCATGCCTTTAGTCCCAGCACTTGGGAGGCAGAGGCAGGCGGATCTCTGTGAGTTCAAGGCCAGCCTGGTCTACATAGTGAGTTCCAGGACAGCTGAGGCTACAGGGAGACCCTGTAAAAAAAAAAAAAAAAAAAAAAAACCCACAGTGCTTGTTTGGTAACAATGCATTGAGAAATATATTGTGAGTATTTGCATGTGTCTAACTGCTAAATGAGTGTGAACTGGATAGTATGTTGTTTCCCTGGTTTCTGGGAGCACACAGAGGAAGAGGGGACCTGCTCAGGCTGTGGTGCATTCCATTGATAAAGCCTCCAGCCGTCACTCTCCAGCTGTCCCTTCCTTCCTTCTGGCCTCTGCTCAGCACCTCCTAAAGCAGTTGGGCAGCAGTGACACACCTCAGATGCCAGGTGGTAGTGCAGGAATGGACTTGAATGTGCACGTGTCCTCAACTAGTAGTCAGCACAGCAGCCACAGTTCTGGAGATGGACAGGAGGTTGCTTTAAGCACAGGGCAGCCATCTCCTCACTATGCTTCTCTCTTGTCACATCGTGGCCCTTGACCCTGTCATGTTCTGTGCTATGAGGGAAAGGAACTCTCAGACACTACCAGGGGACACATTTCACACTGCTCTCTTTGCCCCTTGCCCAAACCAAAGCTCTATGTTTGGACCATTCCTTTTGCATTGCATCATTTGCCCCAACCAGACTGATTGTTCAGTGAGGAGGAACTCTTTCTGAAGCTACACTTCATTTCTAGTACTCGGTTCAAAGTGTACACTGAAGAAATACTAATTGCATGAATAAAGCAATGGCACAGATTTTCTGAAGAATCATAAATGTCTAACTTCGGTTAAATGCTAGTACTTTGAAGACTATCTCTAATACCTTAAGAAAACCTCAGGGGACTGGAGAGATGGCACAGCAGTTAAGCAAACTGGCTGCTCTTCCAAAGGATCTGGCTTTGATTCCTAGCACCCACATGGCAGCTAACAACCCTCTGTAACTCCAGTTCCTGGGGAATCCAATGCCTTCTTCTGACCTCTGTGGCATTTCATGACATAGGTACACTTACACATGCAGGCAATATACTTATACACATAAAATAAAAGTAATAAAAAAACAAATTAACAAACTACCCTTAGGTACACAAAGATATTTAGACTTGAATTACCAATAATATTGAGAAACTGGAAAGAGACCAAATGAGGAGATAGTTAAGTAAACTACAGCACCTCAACATTGTGTAACAGTTCCCTGCCATTCAAACAATAACCAGAAGCCAGTCCCAGGTGAGTAACAACAAGTGTAAAAGGCAGAATATCAAACAGTACAGAGCTGAAAGACAATACAAAATAGTAACTTAGAAACAAAGGCCTTGGGTTCCCGATGGGAATGACATTGAGCAAATCACACTTCCTCTAAAGCTGTTTTCCTGTGTATGGACTGGAGGCAGTATCCTCTTCTCAGGGCTGAGGAGTGGAATAAAAAGTGATAGAAAGCAAATCCAGCAGCTACCCTAGCACGGAGACTGTTGTTGCTGTTTTCATCACAGGGACCGCAGTCATCACAAATCCTATAAAGGCAGGAAGAGAAGGGAGGGGCAGGGGAAGTGGTGACCTCCTCTATGAAGAGCAACTTTGCCTGTGGCTTCTACTTCCCTTTCACTAGTGTTAGTCACTTTTCATTGCAAATATTATTTAATATTCAATTTCTTTGAAATACAAAGTAAAATTAAAAAAAGCACCATAAGCATAGACAACTCAGTCGATATGGATATATGCATATTGTATGCAAACCCACATAATTCTCTTTGCTAGATACCTGGATGTGGCCCTTCAGGTAATCCTAGTGAAAAAATTGGTTTTCATCTAAAGGAAAACAGAAACTGAACCACTTTCAGAAAAATTCGACATATCATAAAACTCTTTTTTTTTTCTACTTTAAGAAAGAATGTGACATTTTTTTTTGCTAGCATCTTCTTACCTAGGAGGAAAGAAGCCCATAATCTGTAAAGGTAGGGGAAACCAAGATAATAGCTTTCTGTAAAATTGATTTCTGCCAGAAGGAAGCCATAGGAGAGTGCCAGGGACCAAGGCAATTGCTCCAGCAGTACCAAAGACCCATCCCCAGAGGCCTCCCAGGGCTATTTCTTTCCTCCTACATTCTTACCCAGGGAGGAATGACACCAAGGATTAAAGCTTAGGCAGGGTAGCCTCCCATTCTCCCATCTTCCTGTTTCCTTCAACTCATTTGCTTGTTCATGCTACCCACTCATTCAGCATCCATGATGGCACTGGACCCAATGGCAAGAGGAAGAATGCAGTCTTGATTAGTCTCCACCCCTGACAATCCGCTGCGATTGACAAATGAAAGAGGACCTCGTGCATTAAGGGAAGCACAGTCAGTACTTTGGACACTGAGGAAGAGAAGCTGGAGAGGATGAGAGTTCAGGTTAAGATTCGAATAACAGATAGAAGTTGAGGTAGGGTATTTAAAGAAGGAATATGGGCAGAGGGTCCAGTCTGAGAAGAGATGTGAGGATGCCAACGGCATGCTGTCTGTGTACAAATACGTGCAATTCCTACCATGCTATTGGAGAGCACAAGACTGTAAAGAGGGTTCACGTGTCAGCGGGTGAAGCATGCAAGACATACAAATCAGATCTGGTAAAGGAAGAGCCTTTTTTATACAGCCTGGGGAAATTGGCCTTTATCCCCTACACAATGAGATGCCACTGAAAGGTTGTCAACAGATGAAAAGGTCAGATCTGTGTTTCAGTCCGCTGGACTGCTCCAGCAACCGTGCAGACAGTGAGCCAGAAGAAAACAGAACTAAAGACAAGTTCAGATACTGCTGTGGTGACACAGATGACTTGGCCCTGGAGTGAGGGACACATCTACAGTGACTTCTAGGTCTATGAGTTCAGGAACTGAGAGGAGGAAATTTAGAGGGGAGATGAGTTCAGGTTGGGACACGGCAGTGAATGCTACACAGATGTGTACATTGGGCTGTTAATATAGAGCTGAGAAGGAAATGATCTGGAAACATGGCTTTGAGTGTGGCTAAGACTGACAAGAAAGAGTTCACAAAATGAGGTTATAGTTCTAAGGATGAGGATCTGGAAAACAGCAATATTTAGGTGGTTGGAAAATGAACGAACATCCACAAGGAGATTGATGATCAAATTAAAGAAGAAGCCATAAAACTAGGAGTGTCCTAGAAGTTGAGAGGACACAAATGAAGAAGGATTAATAATCCTAAATGCTCTGTTATGGGTACTGATTAAAACAATAAGTTAGCTATTAGTCACATGCAGCAATCTGCATTTACATGCATTAAACTAAACAAACTAAACAGCTGTGTGAGTCACATTTCAAGTGCTCAGTAGCCCCATGTGCCTAGTGGTTGCCATATTGGACAGGGCAGAGACAAAGCATTCCCATGAACACAGAAAATTTCATTGAGGATAGCCTTCTCCAGAAGAGTACAATAAAGTCAAGATGAGTATTCTACAGCATTTGAAATATGCTAGTTCCTGGTGCTCTGTTATAGCAATTTTAGGAAAGTAGCTATGGCAAGAGGTGGGTAGGCAAATGTGATCTTTTCTAGTTAAACAAGGTAAAGAAGTGAATTCCTGAAAAAGGTGACAGAACATAATGCCACAAAGAAATGATGACCCAAAACCCCTACATCCTCAGTCTCTTCTCTGAATGTTTCCTTCTGTGTGGTTTGGTTTAGTTTTTAAAACAGAGTCTTGCCATATAGCCAAGGCTGGTCTTGAACTAGGAAAGATCATCTTGCCTTAGCCTCTCAAGTGCTGGGATTAAAACTGAGCACGATGCTAATTCATCCTTTTGTTCCTACCCAACCATCCTCTCCCTACTAGGCACCTGCTACGACTTCAGTGCACTGAAGTACCCCTGTGTAACTGGGACCATGTTACATAGGGCAGGTACCTTCTTTCTTTTCATTGCTGTTTCCACAATATTGGTCCTCTCTTCACCATAAAACCTCACAAATACCACACTGTGCCACCTGCTATTTTTCCCTTCTACCATCATCTATAAATGGTGGGTTATGCTTGGTACCACTCTCTCCAAAACCATTTCTGTTATATTTCTTGCTACATGTACATATAAGAATATTCCAGGATTTACTCAGTTCCACAGTCTTGTACCATGACCACTTCAGCCAGTCATTTTCATGGTCATGCCTGAGGCCCTGTAATTAGAAACAGCTGCAGCCGTTCCCTAATCTCAAAGTTAAGCATTCCCTCTTCAGCTATCACTGTTACCTTTCCTGCTCACTTCCTCTAACCATGACCCCACCAATTCTTTGACCTCAATAGCATCTGTGATCCACTCATTGCTTCTACCACCTTTTTGCTGTCCCTCAAGGTTCTCTCTTCCTTAAATTTCATGGCATGTTATTCTAATTACTCCTTGATAACACCTTTGTCTCCTCTCATTATGGCCGAAAAATCCTCAGTCCTGGTTTACATCTCAGTCTCTCTCTCCCTCGCCTGTCTCTACACAGCTGAACATGTCTGGAGGAAAGCAACAGCACTGACGATTCTCATGTCCAACTTGTGATCACAAACCTCAAGTGCACCCTTCACATTGCCAGGCAATCATACTATATTTCCCCGATCCATTCACTCTCTCACTCTCCTAGGCCACGATTTAATATCTTCTCTGTTTTCAAACCTTTAATGCTTTCCTCCCAACCTTGCTGTCAAATGATGACCTTTCTGGCACTTCCTGCTTCACCTACATAAAAGAAATCAGATAAAAACATCCCTAAATCCTCACAAACACATCTAGCCATGTATCTACATTAACAGCTGCCCAGTTTGTTCTGCCTTCATACCTATGACACAGAAGAACTGTCTATGTTCTCAGTAAATGCCAGACTTAACTTTTGGGCCCTCATGCTATACCCTTTTGACTTCCTGCAACTCCAGTTGCTCTTTAAAACATTTATTTCCTCTTTTCTACTAGATTATTCCCATGACCATGCAAACTAAATGCAGAGATTGCTCTCATTTGAAGATAAACACATGCCCTCACATGTTCCCAGAGCTGCCATTCACTGTGGGACTCCCCTTTACAACACTATCTTTACAACAAACAGAAATGTCTGTATCTGGACTGTCCAATATGGTAGTTACTAGTCACATGTCATTAGAAACTTCTAATGTGCCTAGGTTGAATTGAGCTTTGCTGTTGGTATAGACACAGAATGTCAAAAGCTATCTAGTAAATGTTCCAGTAATAATTTTTATTGGTTATATTTAAATGATAATATATTGGACTAACTAGGTTCAATAAGGTACATTACTAAGACTATGTCTGACCTATTTTTAGTGTGATTCTGGAACACTTGAAATTATATTATGTGGCTCACGTATTTTTTATTGGATACTTCTGATCTAGTCTCTATCTACAATCCTCTCTTCCTGCTCTCTCGCAAACTGATTCATATCCAGTTCTTCTTCCTTCATTACAACAACTCCTATCAAGGTCACAAATGAGCTTTTCATTTCTAGATCCAACTATTGATATGCAAGGCCTCATCCTATGTACCATTTTATTCTTGAAACATTGGACACTTAGCTTCTGGGATACTGCTCACTCTCAGTTATCTTCTTGCCCCCTTCCCTGCTTCTTAGCCTTCTTTACTGTTTCCTTCCCATGGTACCAACCTCTAAATGATGGGCAGGATCAGACTGTAGGACTCAGAACTTTTCTATGTACTTGCACCCTATAGTTGACGTCAACCTATCTCATGGCTTTAATACACTTACGTAGTAATGATTCCAAAATTTATGCCTCAAAATTGACCTTCACAGTGAACTCCAGACTCAATAGGTTACAGGTATCTGAACCTTAAACCAAACTTCTGATCTTGGTATATCACTCTAGTAAAAGCTGCTGGTGAATTCTAACTTCACAGAATCCACGTCTTTCAAAACCAACTTCTCCATATGACCAACATGGCCCACCCACATGACTTGCTTTTGCTAGTGCTACATCATCAAGTAAGATTCAGTGAGAGGTTTGATGAGTACTTAGGCACTGGGGCTTGTCTTCTTTAGAATACTGCCCTAAGATCCACATGCCATGAACAACTGTGTGGATAGAGAGGCCCAACCATTCCAGAGTCCTAACTGGGCTCAGCCAGGACCAAAAGAGTATCTTAGCCAGTTCAAGCTGCTATAACAAAATACCATAGACTGGAAGCCTTAAAAAATAGAAATTATTTTTCCACTTCTGGGGGCTAGAAGTCCAAAATTAAAGTAGCAGATGATTGGTTTCTAGTGAGGGGTCACTTTCTGACTTACAGACAGTACCTTCTTAGTGTGTCTTCCTCACATCCCATAAGAAGGAGAGAGAGACAGAAACAGAGAGACAGAGACAGACAGAGATAGAGAGAGAGAGATTGATTGATTGATTTCGGGTATCCTCTTTAACAAGGACAGTGATCACATCACGAAGGCCTATCTTGTGACTTCCTCTAACCCTAACTATATCCCAAAAGCCCAATTCTAAAGCACCATCACACTGGGAGTTCCAGCTCCAATATATGAATCTTAGAAGGAATCAAACATTCAGTCCATAAAGAATGAGACAATTAGCCCATACAACTGTTAGTACTAATACCATTATTTTAAGTCACTAAGCTTTAGAAACAGTTGCTACATAACAGTAGGTGATTGAAATAGCACTACACTACCAAAGGAAAAAACAATACACAATCACAAAAGCATTTCTCATAGTCTTTCTTACGGCTATCCAGCTAATTTGGTCAGGTCACAATCTCAGAGTCACTGTTGACCCCGTCTTCTTTTTGTTTCTCACCCTATTATCTGATCTATCTGCAAACACTGTTGGCTATACCTTTAACATGTAACCAGAATCCAGTATATTTTGCCTGCCTGTACTGTCAACATCCAAGCCACCATTATCCCCTCCTGGATTATTATAGAAAGTAATTGCATATCTGCTTAGATCCACCCCCTTGTACCTTTGCACACCTGCAGTCTAATGTCAGCATAGCAACCAAGAAATCCCTTAAAAATTTAAATCAGGTCTCTTTAGTCCTTCCCTCAAAAATTTTAACTCTCAATGAATAAAATGTAAAATCTTTACTATCATCATAAAGGCCCTATATATGATCTGCCCCTCACCTTTATCATCTCTAACCTCATGACCTACCATTTTTCCCTTCCTGTATATGGAAGCAGCTGTAATGCCTTATGCATAGTCACTGGAATGATCTAGAAACATCTCTGCCTCATGGCAATTACACTTGTCATCTCCTCAGCTTGCCATATCCTTCCTACAGAGATCGATGGGTTTATTCCCTTGACAGCTACGTTTTGCTCAAATGTCACATTTTCAGTGAAAATTTCCCTTTTTAAATGAGGCCACCTTGTTCAAAATTGCAGCCCTCCACCCTATGAAGCAGCAGCATGCCCTTGACTCTGCATTATCTCCTCTTGCATCACACTCACTATATCATTTCCTTATTTCTTTACTGCCCGTCTCCTCCCATGTAAATGTAAGGGCCATGAGAGGAAGGATATTATGATTTTTGCACAGTTTTTCTTAAGCTCCAGCACGTACTACACTGCCAGACACCAAGCAAATAAGGACTCAATATTTGTTCAATGGCATGAGCATGCCAACATGCTCAAGAAATTCATTGTCTGTGATGTTCATTAGACTTGCATGGTAGACAGAGGGCTTAGGATGAGGGCTGTGCTGGATAGTTTTAGTGTCAACTTGACACACCTGGGCTGAGGGAGCCTCAATTGGGGAATTTCCTCCATTGGACTGGCCTGTGGCCATGTCCATGGGGCACCTTCTTGATTGTTGAGTGCTGTGGGAGGGCCCAGCCCACTGTGGGTGGTGCCACCCCTAGGCAGGTGGGCCTGTGTTGCATAAGAAAGCAGGCTGAGCAGGGGCTAGGGGAGCAAGTCAGTAAGCAGTGATCCTCCATGGCCCGCACTCCAGCTCCTGACTCCAGGTTCCTGCCCTGAGTTCCTACCTTGGGCTTCTTTCCTCCCCAAGTTGGTAGTGGTCAGAGTATTTTGTCACAGCAATGAAGAAACAAACTAAAACAAGGGTTAAGACCAGTTAAAGAAGAACTGCGCTTACTACTCATTTTGAGCATCACAGATTACCTTGGGACCTTGTTAATATGTAGATTCTGATGCAGGAGCTCTGGGCAGGATCTGAACTTCTGTATTTCTAACTAGCTCCCTGAAATGCTAGGGCTCAGACCACATTTCAGCCAGTAAGGAGTAGAGTTTGCAGACTGAAAGGAAGACTAGGTAGAGAGACCAGTGTGCAAGGTGCAGCAATAGGCAGAGTCAGGGATGATCTAACCTGAACTATGGAAGCCTAGGGGGGAATGGATGAGAACGGATTTGGAAGTGGCACTGATAGGATTTAATCACTGACTGGATAGAAATTGGAGTCACTCAGAGTAAAGACTAACTTTAGATTTCTGGCCTGGCAAATGAGCTACTGGTAGTACCACTCAACAGTATGAGAAATACTGAATATGGCAAGTTTAGTTCCTGACAATGATGCTGTCTAATTTTCGATGCCCTGTGAATGAGACAACTTCATTTCTGGCTTTTATTTCTGGCTTTTTGTCACATTTTGCATACGTGGTGTCCCCCCAAAAGATATATGTATTGAAGGCTTGGTCCACACAGGATGGGTCCAGTCATGAAACATGACTGGATCATGAAACTGCCGGCATAATCAATAGATTAATCCACTAACAGATTGAGAATCTAATGGCATTAAGAAGAATTCGATCACTACACATATGCCTTGGAAACATACACTTCGTGCCCGGCCCTTTTCTTTCTCTTTCCACTTCCTGGCCATCAGGAGGTAAACAGCTCTGCCCCACAATGCCCTGTCTGTTGTAATGCTCTACTTCACCACGCACAGCCCCACAAACAGCAGAGCCAACCGACTGTGGACTGAAAACTCTAAAACTATGAGTCAAACTGTATTTTCCCACCTTTAAGTTGCCCCCCCCTCAGGTATTTGTCACGGTGACAAAAACCTGAGCAATGCAGCTTTAATTGCACAGAAGCTATCTTTGTGTGGTACAGCCCTGAGATGATTATGGATATTTGATTCTCTATTCATAGCCACTGAATGCAGGCTCAAGCCACTTTTCCTTTCACACAGGCACTGGGTCAAATGAGCCCCATACTCATATTCAGTACTGTTTATTACAAAGGCAGGGGAGAATCCTGTGCTGGGTGCTAACAAAGGAGGTGGATGTGCTCAGCTTCTACATCAACAGGCTGGAGAGCCCACAGAGGCCAGGTTGCTCCCTCAAAGTGTCCAGTGAGGGCTGACTGGGCACTGAGGCTATGAGTAAGGCACCTTAAAACCTCATCTTCATAACACGAGTAATAAACCAGCACACAGAATAGATCTCTGAGCAGGCACCAAATCCAACAGGTGGATCTGACATAGCAGGAACATTGCAGGAACAGAAACGCTAACAGCATGAAGACACTCTGGAGCAAAGTGCTATTTAAACATAACACAGCACTGCACCCACAGGCATGCTATGCACTGAGGACCAGCTGGGTCCCTGGTAAGCTGTGAGCAAGGGGAAGCCAACTCCTGGATCATTTGAGTCAATGAGGCTTAAAGTTCAGTCTGTATCAAACACTCTGTGGGTAGAGACTTTCAATCTTCAATGGCATCAGAACTCGCTGGATGGTTAGGTAAAACACAGTTTGCTGGAGTTTCTGATTCAGTAGGCCTGGAGAGTGGCCTCAAATATGGAATCCAGGAGCCTGCATTATACCAGCGTCCCTGCTTCAGCTGAGGCTGCTGGTACAGGGACTGTTCTTTGAGAACCACTGTTCTTGGGAAGTTGTGAAGTTCTTAGAGCCTACTTTCTGGGATTAGAAACCTGAAGATAGGGGCAGATTCTGTAGTTTATATTTAAGTAATAAGCACCTCAGGATCACCCTCATACTTTGGTTTTCTGACAACACAGGTAATGCACTGATGTGGGGGGACCCTGGAGCCAGAAGATAAACAAAGAAGCCTGGGGAAAGCCACCATCAAAGGAATGGCAGGATAGCCAGGTGGGAATATAAATTTTTCCTGGCAGGTGAAAAAGCTACGGCAGAAAATTCTTGACTTAAGCCTTTGCTCCCACAAAGACCCAGTGACTTCCTCCTCAGCAGGGAAAATCCAAAAGCCTTCAGAAACTCCCGCCTACCCACCCTTTTGTGTGAGGCCCGGCCTTTGTTCAATGCTTAAGATTCCTCCACTCAGCACCCCCTACTCACTCCTCAGGAACCTTCAGGCATTCTTTGAGTTTGTCAGCCATTTCCATCCTGGCACAACCAGACAAACAGCAGGGAAGCCCAGGTAAGAAGAAAAACTTTCCCAGTACTTTAACATTTGCCAGTCAGGAAGGGACAGTGGGCTCACCTGTGAGAAAAAAAGCAGGAGACCCAACCTGGATCCTGAGGTAAATGACCTTTGTGACAATTTTGAAACTGGCTAGCCACACAAAGTGCTTTAACTGATCCTGGAAACTTATTAGCCCAGGGGCTGTCTCCCAATCCTCAGGCTCCAAGAGAAAAGCTGAAAGCCCATTCAAAAGAAGTAGCCTGCTAAGATCACACAACGCCCAGGTCCTTTTTTAAAACCCAGGCTCCTGCTTGACCATGGCTGGTTTCACTTGGATGCATGGAGGAAATGTTTCCTCTGTGTTGACCCTCCTCTTTGCAGACTGAACACTGGTTCAGTCCAACTGGTGGGGTCTCCACAGCCTCCTTGATCAAGAGGACAGGTGACTCACCACACTTACAGGACATTTTGAGAGATCCTCCATAGTCCCCTGGAACTTGGTCAACCTTGGAGGGCAAGGAGCAAAAACTGACCTGTAAGTCCCTTGACCAGATTAGTATAGGCCTCAGAGTATGGCTGTTAAACATCCAAGACTTATCTTCACATAGATGGAAATAGTAAATGAAAGGAGCCAGGGGCTTCTCCCAAGCCCATGTGACCCCTGAGGAACAGATCCTCAAATGACCTTAAGAGTAAAAGTAAATTGGTTTATATGGGCCTACTGTATGATCTTAAACACCCAAAAGGAAATTATAACCAAAGATTAAAAGGGTCAATATAATTTTTTAAGAGTCCATATGTATATCGAAAGGCTACATAACAAGAAACAATACCAGACAGGAGATACCTTCCTTTGAGTTGTTGACCAGGGTGGCCCAAGAGACTCCCAGACAGTAACCCAGCATAGGACTGGGGAAATGAACAGCAGACCGCAATCTTATCTAAAGGAATGTTGGCAACTGATTGCTGCTTGATGAGGAAGAGCTGATCTTTCTAAAACAAGGAACTCTAGATAGGCTGACTAGATTCAGCAGATGGACAAGCACTGGGGAACGGCTGGGGGTGTCGACAACACACTGGACAGTAACAGGGATGACAAAGTATACGGGCTCCAGTGGAGGGTGGTAGGCTATGGGAGGGTGCCATTTGGGAAGTGCGTATATAGATGAATAAGATTGTCTGGGATAGTCTATATGAAATACACAGAAAAATCTATAAAATAAGACTGGGGGGAAGAGGGACATCTGGCTAATGACTTTATTAGTATAAATATACCCCAAATTACAAAAACAAACAAACAAACAAAAAACCCACGCAGGTTCTTAGGCCGAGCATGGTGGTGCTAGCCTTAATCCAAGCACTCAGGAGGCAGAGGCAAGTTGAAGGTGCTGGTTCAAGGCCGGCCTGGTGTACATGGTGAGTTCCAGACCAGATGGAGCTAGAGGAATACCCTGTCTCAAAAAGTTAAAAAAAAGTCTCCCAAAATGTCCCCCAAAGACTGCAGAATTGCCATATACTTCAAAACAGTCACTGACTGTATCTGACTTGGGAAGACCCTTGCTTGCCAATTCTGAAACTAGAGCTCCCTCTAGTGTAAGCTACAGACATTTTTCTGCTGCCTAGAGACAAGGCAAGAGAAGCCTGGGGAGATTGAAGGCTCCCCTCATAGACTTCATAGACTATATACCTCTTATTTTATACATTCCTGTTTGGAAACCATAAAAGGAAAAGCAAAGAATTACAAAAGTAGCACAGTTAAAGCAGTTATCAAAATACTTATTTTTTTTTAAACAGGTATGTTTCTTTATAAATGCATAAGACTCAGCAGCAAATCTGACAACTATCATCATTTCAGAGCTCTGACAAACAAGCTGTATTCTGAGTTAGCTGCAGCTATTGGAATGTGAGAGGAAGCCTGCTGCATTCGCTAGTGATGACAAAGCCACAGGTGTGGCTAATGGAATGGATGTCTGCATTTCTGCTAGAGGTCAATAAAAAGAAAGCTCGAACTTCCTCCCTAGAGTTTTAGAATCCTTAAATCCTATTGGTGGACCACAAGCTTAAGAAGTCCTGTATAAATGAAAACTATTACAATCACCCAACATGGGGGTGGGGGGGCACAAAGAAAGGGGAAGTGAGTGAGGGGAGTATGGAGCTGGGCACCACCCCAGTAGGCAGGGACCAAACCTGATGCCTAGGCTGAGCAGATTCCCTCTCAGCCAGTCCTGTGGTTTACTTCCCTCGCGATCATCCCATAGAGCCTCAGGAAAAGGAAAAGCCATGCCATTATCCACACATCCCGGATCTGCCACCTTCTCCCACAGTGCCCCTTTTATCTCTTTGCAGTAATACTTTGTCTCCCTAGGACACAGCTCTAAGCAGATGCCACTCTGTCCAGCCCTTTTATTCCCACTCTAAACCTTCTGGTTATTTCTAGATATCAACTCTCCCTCCTCTCTTTATCGTTTTGAGATTCTAGTCTTCCAGGTCTCAAGATCTCTGTCAGCACTGTTCTCCAGGTCATTATCAACTTCATCCCAGACCAATATCACTTGAATTAACTACCCCCCATTTTTGCATTATCCTCTTTCCCAACAGCATTTAGGGTGATTTCAACATCTCTGTAGGTATCTTGTACACCCCAATCTCCTGGCCTCTTGAACCTCCTTACCTCCATGGGTTTGCTGTACCCACCACCTGCCATCTCTCATCACTCTCCAGAGCCCCACTTCGGCTGGTATCAACTAACCACTGCCTCCTATAGGCTCAGCTTTCACATCCTCATTCTTACAGTTGTACGGGCCCCTAGACCTCCCTGTGACCTCGGATCCTCTGCTGTTCTCACCCCACCTCCTGAACCTAGCTTTTTTTTTTCCTCAGCACTCTCCTAGCCTCCCTTCTTTCCAGCCCAACTTGGACTCCCGTGACTTTTAACTCTGGTACCAGTACCTTCAACTTGCTGGTGGGCAGAGAGGACCCTTCATCCCTTGCTTCACACTCTTCCTTAACTTCTCACTTGCCAAAGAAACCACTGGAACTCCATTTCACTGGGTTAGTAGGCAGAGTGTTGTTACACTGACAAGCCAAAGCCATCCTAATAATACCAAACAACTCACCCAGCACTGGCAATGCAACAGGCACCTTATGCATATGATGTCATGCAATGCTTATTATAAACCTGTGAGTAAGTACCATTATTATTTTCATTTTGCAAAGAAGCTAGAAGTTAGAGAACTTGGCCAGTCATTCAGATGCCAAGAACAAAAGTCAGTTCTGAAAACAGTCTAAACTACAGCTTCTACTTTCACGCCCATTTCAGCGCAGCCTGTCTCTGGGTAGACTGAACTGAGTACCTTCCTAGATATTCTAGCTTCTCTGACAGAGTGTGGAATGGGGTGGGACTTGTTGTAGCCCTGGCCACCTTCCATCCTCTAGGTACTGAGTAGGACAGTCACTTAGGTGTCCTGAAGAAGGCTACAAGCTCTAGCTCAGCCTGTCATGGAAGCCCTGCATAGGAGGTGCTAATAATCACCTGCTAATTTGCATCTCGCTCTACCATCATTCTTTGGGTGACTGGTCCATGGTTGTAACCCTGAAAGCTGGAAAATGATGGCAAGATTACGAATACTCTGCCCCAAATCCCAAATATCCCATGCATTCTAGATATTCAATAGCATTGATCGTACTTACAAAGCCCCATCATTGACTCCTCCAAACCAGATGTTCTGCTTCTTTACGCAGTTGCAGAGCCCCAAATGGGGGAATGGTTCAGAACAGGGTCAGAAAAGCACATGGATTCTTGATTCCAAACGGTCCTCTCTGGTGCTCTTCCCATCTTCTAGAACTAGGTTGTCCAATATAGTAACCACTAACCACATGTGGCTCTTTAAATTTCCATTCAAATTAAACTTCAAACCAAATTAAAAACTCAGTTCCTTGGTCCCACTAGCCACATTTCAACTGTTCAGAGGCACCTGTAGCTAGTGGCTACCATGTTGACAGGATGGACAGCAGAAATATTCTCCTTTGTATTCATATACACATTCTCTCTCTCTTCCTCTCACTCTCTCATCTATCTATCTCTATCTCTATCTCTCCCCACTCCAGAGTCTCCTTATATAGTCCATCCTGGCCTCAAACTCATGATCATCCTGCCTCAGCCTCCTGAGTACTAGGATTGTAAGGTGTGTCCCATCATACCCAACCCAATGTACAAGGGGGTTTTATCACCAAGAATTCTATGCAAGAGCTCAGTCAATAAAGTACTTGCCTAGAGAATTCAAGTTTGAGCCTCAGAACCCATATGAACAAAACAGGTATGGAGGCATATCCTTGTAATCCCAGCACTGGGGAAGTGGAGACAGATGGATGCCTGGGGCTTGCTGGCCAGCCAACCTAGCCTAGTTGACAAGCACCAGGCCAATGAGGGACCATTTCTCAAAAAGCAATTTGGATGGTGTCTGAGGAATGACACTGAGGCTGTCCTGTGGCCTCCATATGCACATGCATCCACCCACATACACACTGTGCACATGCATCCACCCACATACATACACTCATGCACAGATGAACGTGAACACATGAACACACACACACACACACACACACACACACACACAAGAATTCTATGGACAATGCTCCTTTGAGACTTAAGACTCAACTCATCTCGCATCTCCCGTAGCACTTACTCCTCTTATCATTGCTCTTCTCAATGGACCACAAATGCCATGTCATTCTCAGCACTCATTACAACTGCATAATTCACTGACTTCCTCTTCTCTCTAGTATCATCACAATTCTCTCTAGCCACTGATCTTGCCTTAGCTTCTGAAGAGACCCAACCCTAGGGAGGGGAGACTAGGGGGAATATGGCAGGGAGAGGGAGGGATAGGGAAACAGAAGGAGAAACTTCACCCATTAGTTTTGAAATGCCCTTGGGCCCTCACCCCTAGCACTCCCTATTTCCCTGTCTTTTCTATCCCTACTTGTCCAGAGCCTGGATTTTGCTGTACTTTCAGATACCATGTGGCTTGGTTACTGCTACTCTACTGCTTTAGATTCACGACCACTTGTCTGTCCTCAGGCTCCGTCCATTCCTTCAGTCTCCTGACAGCTTTCTTTCTCTGTCCATCCTCTGCAGGTTGCTTTACTTCAAGGCTTTTTCTAAGTCCTCTTTTCTCCCATCTACCTAGCTATCATGGACCAGCTCATCTATGATAAAGATTCTATCTACTCCTTCTGTACCAGATACCCAAATAAGCCCATTCCCAGAATTCCCTGAACAGCTTCCTTGCTCCCACAGAATTTCAACTATATTGATTTTAACTTAGTTTTTTTATTATTATTAATTTAATTAATTAAAATAAACATCTAAGCTATTCCTGAGATTAAAAACACGTGACTGCTGCCACCTGGTGGCAAAAGACAGACAAACACTTAGCTATGGCAGTTGGGACAGTCAAGACAAAGAAGGAAAAGGGGTCTTTAATGCCAGCACTGGGAAGCAGAGGCAGGGGAATCTCTGTGAGATGGAGGCCAGACTGGCCTATATAACGAGTTCCAGGCCAGCTGGCACTATACAGAGACCCTGTCTCGAAAAAAAGCCAATAATTTAAAAATTTAAAAGCATTTAAGAGAAAAGGTACATGAAGGAAAAGGTGCTTTAAGTTGCCTCAGTGATTCAGAGATACCACCAGAGAAAAGGTAGGACCCTTAAGCTAACTTAACAAGAAGGACCTGGAATTCGCCATGTTCCAGGGAGAAAAGTTAGCATGTGCCTGAAGGTGGGGCGGGTGCAGGCTAGACAATAGCAGATTGGTTGCTTCAGAAGAACTAAATAATGGAGTTGGAGTCCAAGATGGCAAACAAGGTCAGAGATAAGCAAGAGAGGGATCACAAGTCATCATGAATGCTTGTGAAAAAATACCATTTCAAAAATCCTAGATGAGAGTTAAAAGTAGCAGACAAACAGATCTGATCTGCTGTTCCTTTAAACAAGTTGTTCTATACACTGTATGGAGGACAGATTTGGTAGAATGTAAGGACATGGGCAAGGCAGGGATGTGGGAAAACAAAGTTAACCCCCATTTTAGGGGGTGAGAGCCTACAGTAGGCTGGAGGGCAGGGATGGAGGAAGGTCCAAATGTGCCAGCAATGCTAAGAATTTGAATTCAGAACTTTTGAACTAGTCAGTAGAGAAGATGAAGCAAAGGAAGGAATCTCGGATGCTTCCTTGGCTCTTCATCTTGACACTAAAAAGAAATGGAGGAGGATGAGAAAGAAGAGCAAGTTGGGAGAAGGGGTATGAAAATGAGGAGTTTGGTGCTAGACATATTTCTTTTGAAGTACCCCTGTCCATAGGCATAGCCTCTCTGCGGTAGGCAGGGCAGAGCAGTCCAAGTCAAAGATCTGAAGTAAGAGGGCCAGGAAACAAGAGAATCTGAAGCCCTAAGGAGAAATCATCATCTCAAAGGAGGGAGCAGAAGCTGCTAAATCCACCCTTAATCATGCAATCTGTCCAAGTAGGGTTCTGTGGCTTTAAAATTGATCAAGATATAATCCTCACCAGCCCCACCCCCAGAGCCCACAGTCCAGTCGAAAGACACAGGTGTAAATTCATGAGAAGCAGAATAGTAAGGGGAAACCACTACACCTCACTCATTATGTACCAGGCACTGGCAGATGGACTTTGCATGCACATTTACTGAGAATCCTCTTGAAATTCAATAAGATGGGTCCTATTACCACCCTCACTTTGCAAGTGACAAAACAGATATAGTGATCTCAAAGCTCGACTCTGCATGTGAGTGCTCACTAGCAATTGGCAAAGTCAGGTTTTGAACCCACAATTCCAAAGCCAATGATTCCTTGGTATGGGGAAGTCAGCCGGCCTGTCCCTTTTCAACTCCAGGGCAAGTACCCCTCATTTTTCTGGTGCCATAGACCCTTGGGGCAGTATAAAGAAGTATACAAACACCCTTTCAGCCAGGCGTGGTGGTACACACTTTTAGTCCCAGCACTTGGGAGGCAGAGGCTGGCAGATCTTTGTGAGTTCCAGGCCAGCTGGGGCTACAGGAAGACCCTGTCTCAAAAAGATGAAAATGAAAAAGAAAAAAAGAAAGAAAAAGGAAGAAAAAAAAACCCTCTCAGAATATCATGAGTTTTTTTCCCTTTGAAATAGAGTCTCATATAGCCCAGGCTGGCCTGGAACTCACTATATAGCCAAGGATGACCCTGAAGTCCTGAACCTCCTGCTTCTGCCTCCAAAGCACTTGGATTAGAACTGTGCTACCATGCCTGGTTTATGTCACGCTGGAGATTGAACCCAGGGCTTCATGCATGCTTAGGCAAAACTTTTATCAACGAAGCTACATGCTCAGCCCAGAATAAAATCCTCAAGCATAAAAAATAAAACAGAGAAATCACGAAAGGAATAAATCACATTGAAATATAGTTGGCAGTATATTTTCAAACAGGAAACATGCATTTTAAAGTTGAGGTGATAAATGATAGTGCTTTTTCTGAGCTTAGAAGCAACAGTAATATAGAAGAATATCTGTGATTTCCATTAAGAACAATATGCCGAATGCTGCAGATATATTCATAACTGAAAGAAATACTACATTTCACTTTGAACTAATGTAGATGCTGTGGGTTTTGTTTTCTCATTCAAGGTCATCGGCGCCAAGTGATAGACTTCTGTAAGTCTAGTGGACTTACGGGGATTAAGTGAGATCAACATTCTGCAGGTAAAATATTTACCTTTTGTCTAGTGCATAGAACACAGACAATGAATTTAGCATGGAAGACACATATTCTATTATGCGCATGACTACACTTCTGAGTAGAGGGTCTTTCATCCACTCAGCCCTCAAACCAAGAACAAATGAAAGCTTCCAATCTTCCAGGGGCCCAACATGTAAGGAGACACCAAGAGACACCTGCTCAATAGTCTGCCGAGGGGGGACAGCTTGAGGGAAGGAGGTGGCCAAGGGGGCAGGGAGTGGGTTTCAGTGCGTTTTCTGCAGTAGGCCACTACTGAGGGGAGTTTGGAGAAATGAATACTGTCTAGTTCCATGGCTGGAAGGAGAAGGTCATTCCCAGCAGAAGTTGCAGCACTGAACGTGCACAGAGACATAAAAAACGCACTGTAAGCTCAGGGAACGCAAAGGATTTTGGTGTCACCAAAAAAGTAAATTGCAAGGAAGGGGCTGTAAACAGATGAGACGGGAGGAAGGGTTGAGGCCAGGCCACAAGGAGTCTTTTGTGCACTGGGTACAATGGGAAACTACTGAAGATTTCTAAACAGGGAAATGCTTTAAAGGAGCTTTAGAACTTATGGGATGTTAAGGTGAGTGGAGGTAGATATGAAGACCACAGGGAGACAACTGCTGCAACTAAAGAAAGCAATGACAAGCAAGGCTTGGTACTAGGTAGTGATCCCAGAAATAGCAGGAATTGTTATAATACTTATCATATTAATACCCATTATCAATCCATTATTGTATTTAATTTATTCATTAAAACAAAGAAATGCATGTATAGGGAAAACACAATATATACAAGATTTGATGGTATCTGAAGTTTCTGGAATCCATTAGAACTCTTGGACTGTATCCCCTATAGATAAATAAGGGAAGATTATCATATTCTTTTAGGTCACTATGGATTAGGAAAGGATTTTAAGCATAACTAAAAAATCCAGAAACCAAAGAATTGAAGAGATAAGTTAGAATTATATGCAAATATAAAGACCCTTTGTGACTAAAACCAATCATGAATAAAGTTAAAGCAAATGAAAGTGGGGACCATAACTGCAAATAATATTATGGAGGACTAACTCTTAATCTTCATATATAAAGTGTTCTTGAGATTCAATTTTTTAAAGACCATCTCAATAGAAAAATGAGCACATAGTTCAAGGATGCAAGAATAAAATATAATCCTAAAGATATATAGAGGGACTAGGAATATGGCTCAGTGGTAAAGTACTGGCCTAGAATACACAAGGCCCTTGGGTTTTATCCCCAGCACTGGTAAAAAAGAAAAAAGAAGAAACACCAGCAACATTTTTAAAGACTGATTTCTTTTTAAAGATTTATTTATATTTATTTTATATGTATGAGTGTTTGCATGTATGCATGCATGCATGCATGCATGCATGTGTACCACATGTGTGCAGTGCCTGCAGAAACCACAAGAGGGTATCAGATGGTTTGGAACTGGAGTTAGTAAAGGATGTGGGCTGCCATGTGGGTTCTGGGAACCGAACCAGGGTCCCCTGTAAGGGAAGCAACTGCTCTTAACCACTGAACCATCTCCCCAATGCCATATAAACCTATTTTAAAAAACTATTCAGCTTTGCTCAAAGAAAAAGAAAACAAAATTGAAAACAAAACTGAGCTGATATATTTTACAATCATCAGATAAGCAAAAATCCAAAGGACAAGAAATATGTTCTTGATAAGCCTGTGTGGGAAACAAGCTCTCTCGTAGACTGCAGGGAGAATTTAAATTGGTATAACTTTCACAGATTTGGAAATCCTCACCTTCATTCTGAGAATAAACTTTGAGCATTTCCACTTATAGAGGGATTGATCCTGTAGATATAATTACATACATACACACACACACACACACAAACACACACATGCACACACAGTAACATTAGTCTCAGGTCACTGGGCATGATGTAATTTATCATCATTATCAAAAGAAGTCAAACAACCTAAATGCACATCAATAAATAAACTATGGTTCACTGTTGTAAACATGTCACTATATAAAGGAAGAGTCCTGGACCCAGACTTCTGAGTTCAAATCCTAGATCTGCCACTGAATAAGCAGTGGATAACTCCCTACTAGGGTTGTTGTTGGGGTCAAATGAGTTAATGCTTGAAGTAACACCTGGCATGAAGTTTTATGAAACAAAGCTCTGTTGTCGTTATAATACTGTACTCCACCACTGATATTATATAAACTCCTGTGAAAAACAAAGGAGAAGGTGCCTATGGGCCTACCTGGATCAGTCCTGTAAGCCCAGACGTAGCAACAATGACAATAACAACAGGTAACAGTATGTTGTTTTTGAATGTTTATATGAAGAAGGGGTAAAATAAAATATTTAAGATTTTTCCTTGTATACTTGTCCCTTGATATCCAAGGAGATTGGTTCCAGGAACCTACACAGATACCAAAATCAGCAGTGCTCAAGATGATTATACAAAATGGAACAGTGTTTGCACATAACCTATACAAACCTTCCACATAATTTAAATCATCTCTAGATAATTTACAATACCTATGTAAACATTATATTAAGTGCAGTTATACTATATTGTTTAGGGAATAATGTGAAAAAAATCTGTACATGTTCAATGCAGACAATTTTTTAAAATACTTTCAAATAAAGCTTGAGTGAACCCAGGAATTTAGAAGGCGTAGAGATCCTGTTGTGTTGGCAAGGCGGTTCAGCAATAAAGGCACTGACTGACAAGCCTGATGACCTGAATTCGACCCCACCCCAACCCATGATGAAAGGAAAGAATCAACTGCTGGAAGTTGTCATCTGACCTTCACAGGCATGCTGTGACATACATACATAAATACATACATACATACATACAAACATACATACATACATAAATGTAATAGAACTCATGGGCACCAAAGGGCAAAGGTATAAAAAGAAACTGGAAGGATATGCAAAAACCAGAAGTGGTTGCTACTTCTATAGAGTGGTCAGGGGTGGGAAGTGGCTGGAATGACAGGGGGTGGGAAGGACATTTGACAATATCAATTTTTTGTATTTTGATTTTGAACTAAGCTTTGCAAGTTTATAAATTAACTTGAATTTGTAATAAAAAAATGGATCAATGAGTAAAATAAGCCAATGTTATGTTTTAAAAAAATTTTTTTTCAATACCTTCCAAGTGCTGTATAAGCAAGGAAAACCTCTAACATGGCTCTGAAATCCTTTCATACCTGACCCTAGCTGCCCCTCAGCCCCAGTGTCACATGCCTCTCCCTTGCTATTGCACATGCCACTTTGTCCAACCACGAGGGTTCATGTCCCCTAATGTTCCATATGACTAAGTAAACTCCCAGTCACCCTTTGGATCTGTGTTTAAGGGTTATTGTCTCAAGGAACTCTCTGTCCTCCCCAAGCCAGACTAGGTCAGCTTGCGTGCTTCCCTTCTTTCATAGTACTCATATCCATTCATTTCTGTGATTCATCTTTGTCCAGAACTTGCAAGGTGGGAAGACGTAGTGTTTGAGGTTTGCTCATCAATACACTTCGGTGGCCACTGAGGAGACTGACCCAAGAAAGCACTTGTTAATGTAGTGTAGGTGAATGGAGGTGGTGTACAGCGGACAGTGGTTGCTACCTGATTCTTCCTGGGGTGATGTTGTGGTACCACTGGTTGAGACCTTCAGGAACATAAAGACTGCAGTAGAAGGGAAGGAGGTCAGTGCAGTCAGGCTGAATGGGAGTTGTGCTAGGGATATTCAGGTAGTGCTGGTGACGAACAGTATAAAAATAAGTCCCGACTGCTATCCTCAGGCCTCTTGGGGTAAGTCTATAGCACAGCTCTCTGCGCCGGGACTCCCTAAGCCACATTCACCCTTCCATCCCTCCCTCCGTTCTATACTCCTAGTTTGGGCCCTGCGCCATTCCTAGTCTTGGGGCCCCAGACACCTGG
>NW_008355642.1:1885482-1885931 GCF_000622305.1 Nannospalax galili
AATATAAAATCAAAAGAGAGAACTAGAAGCTTAGACGAACCAGCTCTTCATACCCAAAAAGTAAACCACAAAGACACATAAAGTTCAAAAAAAGAAGCAGAACTAAACTTGAAGGCCTGAGTATCACACAAGAGTCAGAAACTACAAAAGAAATTCACATGTCAAAATCACAGAGAAAAAATAATAACATGAAAAACCAAAATGACATATCCCCACCAAATACCAGTAATCCTCTAGAGGAACACAATGAGAACCCCCTAGAGACAATGCAGGACACGGAACTCAAAAGAACAATGATGAATATCATAAAAGAATTCAGTGAATTGAAAGAACACACAAACAAGGTAATCATAGAGCTGAAAGAAGATAGGGATAAACTTTTGAATGAATTCAGAAAAGAGAAATATTGAAGAATACTCAGGCTAAAATGAAGAAGGAAGTGAAACAAT
>NW_008355642.1:1890083-1933933 GCF_000622305.1 Nannospalax galili
TGATAGTCATGTATATAGAGATTAGAAATGCATGTGAAAACGTCTCAATGTCAATTGCCTTGGAATGAATTCTTCTGTATGAAAAAAAAAACACAAGTATCTTCTTGAAGTCCCTCAAATTAAGGTAAAGAATAAGAACAAATCATTCTGGAAGAACGCAAAGGAAAATAGCTTTAGATACTTAAGTGACAGTTGAATTTATTCTTATAATTGTTTTAATAGCTTTTGTATAATCTTCATCGCTATTATGAGATATAAAATGTATTTATCAAATCTGTAAAAAAAAATAAGTCCCATGAATCTGGGCTGTGGACAGTGGTAGTGGCCATCACAATGATGAGAGTGGCCATTTCTACATCAATGGACAGTTCAACCATGAGAAAGCACAAGATCATGCCAAATTATTCGAGGGTGAGTGCTCTTGGAACTCAGCTCTGAGGAAATATAGAAAAAGACTGGGTGAAGGAGAGTAGGGGGAGCATGGTCAGAGAGGTGGACAGGCCAGAAGAAAGGGGGAACTTAGGAAGGTCAAAAGCAGAGCCTTTGAAAATGGAGCAATCAATAGTGTTGAGTACAGCAGAGATTTGGTTAGATAAAGATTGGTTATTAGGTCTGATCTAATGGACATTCTTCGAGACCTTTACCAGTGCCATTTCTGTGATGATCCTGGCAAGAGTGCGGGTGTCAGAGTGCATTTTTCTAAAGAATGAAAGTTAATGGAGAAGGCACAGTCAGAGATAGCAGAGTCACATGTCTCCCACAGGTCCATAATGTTCATGAGGTGATTTCTGATTGGAGATACCTTTGTAATATATTTCAAGTCCCTTAAAATAGCCAGGAAATGAAAATTATGCTTTCATGTCTTTTAACAACAATCACATTTTAGTATTTTTAAAAAAATCAATAGATTCAAGGACATGCACTGCATTCATACTAATAGATGACTATATGAACAATGCAAACAGTTATCATCCAAAGAGCTAAACACTGGGAGATATTGTTTAGACTCTGCATGTTCAATCTTTTGACATTGTGACACGACACTTACACCTACAAAATTCATGCTTGAGAACCTCACAACTGAGTTACCAAAAAATAAAAAAGTTGCAAAATACCCTCATAATGTTTGTTAAGTTTATAATTTTTGTGGAGGGCTGTGCTCATACCTATCCTTAGGTTGGACAAACCTTTCATTTTTTGAGCTGTTTGAGATGAAGGAAGAAGGAAAGACAGAGTTGTACATGAGTTGTCTGAAAAAAAAAAATCAATGGTGAAGGAAAAGTTGTATTCCTGAAACACAAGGGCCCAACAGCTAAAATGAGGTTCTACAGGAGATAGAAGAATGGAGGGTGACAGAAAAGCTTATGATATGGAAGGGAGGAGCATATGAATCAGTGTGGGTAATGAAGCTACCAGAAGTGGAGACAGTATTAAGAAAATTCCCACCTCAAAACCTCTATTCTCTCAGTCATTTGGTGGGGGTGGGGAACATCTATTGAGAATTGAAAGAATAGAAAGTTTTATTACAGTGGTCAGGAAACTTGAAGACGGTAGGAAAGATTTACACATGATTTCTAAGGACAATGTGTGGAGGATCTAACCAGAGACAGAAAATAAGTGAGCAATGTTGTTGATGACACAGTTATCATAGAGACCACGAAACTTCAGTGGCATTCATCAGACTCACTTGATTTACTGCACTAGGCTGAGACTAGGCGTACTACAGAGGAACTAGAAATTGATCCCAGTTCTAGGGAACAGAGGACATGAGACACTTTCAGGAGCTGGCGAAAGGAAAGTTCCAGTAACAGCTCATGGTGGCATAAGTTGACTATAACGGCAGAAAGGAGTGAAAATTTGGATCAAAGAAAGGGACAGAGCAGTTTCTGATCACAGACAGAGCAGTTTATGATCACAAACAGAGGAGTCCTGGGCTAAAAACGAGACTAGAGTGGCTAAAGAGAAGGGGATTTAGAAAGCAATGCAATTTATAATTCCAAATCTTGAGAAGGTGGGATATGACTAATATTTTCATTGGCAGTTTCTCAGTATCCTGCCTAACCCAGTAATGGACGTATTGAGAATGACAGGCCATAGACTTTTAGGAACATGAGGGAAGAGAGTAAGAGATCAAGTGATGGTGGTGGTGAAAGCTGAGGCAGAGAGGAAATGGGGATGTAGCTCAGTTGATAGAGTACTTGCCTAGCAGTCAAGTTTGATCCCCAACACTGCATGAACCAGGTAACCTGGTACATGCCTCTCATCTCACACTCAGGAGGTAGAGATAGGAGAATCAGAAGTGAGGTCATCTTTGGCTATATAGTGACTCTAATGACAGTTTGAAATACATGGTACCCTGCCTCCAAAAGAAAAAAAAAAGATAACAAGAATGTTAAAGGAGAAAACATCTACCCCTAAAGTAGAGATGAAACAATGACGTAGAAGATGGTGGAGTTCCAGGCAGCACATGATGCAGGGTACAGTTCACAGCCTTGGGGAAAGAAACAGGATGTAGTCTTAGTTCTGCAGAGACTGCTAGCTGGGTAGGGGTTTTTACAAGAAATGAGGTTTGACCAGCTAGATTCAATTATTTGACATTGTATATATTTTAGTATTACTGTGTACCCTACACATATACAGATTCAGTCATTCTACACAGAATGCACTATACTATCTGTGTATTCCATACATACACAGATCCAATCTATATTGTATATATTATAGTATCATTGTGTATGCTATACATATATACAACTATAATGTGCCAAGATTCAATAAAAATTAAAAACATGAATACTAACAAAACAAAGCAAAAAAGAAAGTTAGTTCCAGGAAACCAATGGTAGGAAGAAAGGAAAGGAAACAGATAAAAAAAGAGTTAGGCTGGAAGAAGAAAAGAACATTGTAGCCAAAAGAGGCCCATGGCCTGTGGTGGTATGTTAGGACTGTGGTAACGTGTGAGGAACAGGATTCCCAATCAGCACTATCCCTTATACCCAAGCTCCAGGAACAGGAACTTTGTGCTCAAGCCAAAACAGCACTCCTGGGCACTGGATATTCCTATAGGAGAGCAGTCTTGTCCTAAGTAAAAAGTGCTAATGCATGTATTTCTGAAAAATTTCCAGAGTTTAGTAGAGAATAGAAGCCTCAAAGTCTCTCCTACTGGTTTCAAAGGGATTTATCTTCTCACGTCTACAGATTCATAGCCCCTCCTGAGGAGGGAGGGTCCAAGGATAGGGACCAAAATTCAAAACATCCTTACTCAGGAGAAATGTCTCTCCATTGTCATAATTCCCAAGTGAACAGCAGATGGCAGCAAAGAGTTGGAAAAGGTGGTACACCCCAGAAATAGCTCCAGGCTGGCCAGATTGTAAAAGACTTCAAGTTCTGAGGTCCTAGGATGAAAGTGACATCATTCCTTTCTCTGGTCCTGAGAACTAAATCTTCACCAAGCCTGGTGCCAACGATGTGTTAGCAGCAAAAGCATATCACCCCTCATTACAGTCGTATTTCTCACTTCCGGAGTTAGAGACCCAGAATGCCAGCAGCATTCCTTCTAAGCAGATACAGTTGCCTTCTGAGATGAACTGACCTTTGGAAATGATATTGCTTCCACCCTTCCCTCTGTAGCACTTCCTACACTAGGGTATATGGAAGAGCTGTTCTGGGAAGGAATTTAGGCTGGCCTTTGAACTCTGGTTTTGTTACTTATGGTTATGGAAAAGGTACTGAAATGTTTGAGTCTTGATTTTCTCCTCCAAAGAGGATTCTTCAATAGGCTATTTACAATGTGTAATAAACAAAACACATATTATAAATGTATTCTGCACACAATAAACAGTCAACAGAGGGTAGTCACAATTATATACTGTGGTTCTTATTATTGCTGCTGGTGTAATCGCTTCTCCTCTCCGGGTGAAGAGGAACGAATTACTAAGAATCAGGTTGAAACAAAAATAGAGAACCCCAACTTCCTCAGCTCTGTCCCATCAAAGAGCACAGCAAATGATCCAACAGAAGGCTGTAGAGAATCAGTACTGTTTAGAGAGTGTGGTTTCCCAGGCTGTCTTGCTTCATCCCCCTACCCAGAAGGGAAGAGAGCTGGCTGCCTGGTATTTTCCATGTCAGACAAGCGTAGCCCAGCTACTGGGTAGCTTTTGATGCTAAACTCAGAGTGAAGCAAAGTTTCAATAACAAGCATGTGGACTCGGTCATGATTTCTATGACATACCTCAGAAGAAAGGAACAATGCAAAGGCCTGATGCCCTGCTTCAGTTCAGAATTAATGTACCTTATGAGACTTGACTATTTTTAGGAGATTGTTTCGTATGCCACTGGGCTTGGAGCTGTGAAATGGCACATGTCTCCTCCTGGATGTTTGAACATCAGTCTCCTCTGAAAGCTCAGTAGAGAAAGGAGTACTTTCAAACCAAATTAAAGGAAAGAGTTCTTTGACAGTGTGAGACCCCCTAGTGGTACCACAACGTAAAAGCAGCCTCAAAGGATATTCAAACACAAGATGACAGGAACCAGGGAAGAGGAGGCAAATCTGACTGACAAGAAGCAGCAGAACCCAACAGAACTTCCAGAGTACCATCTAGTGAGCTCAAAGACCCAAGTGGCCTCATGCCATTTTTAGAGTGATAAAAATGGAATTTTGCTGCCCGAGGAGGGGGAGGAAAGTATTGCTCTTCCAGAAAAAAATCTCAGCAACCTAGACAGAAAGGCTCTGGTGGATGAGAAGGAAGCCACAGATCAGCTCTCACTGCAAGCCCAAGGGCATAGGAACTTTCCTTTCCTTCTGTCTTCAATGGGTGGAGTGGGTAATTTCAGCAACATCATGAGGTCACCAGTAGATCAGGTTCCTTTCTAGACTGTCTCTACCAGGTTGGTAGTATCTCACTCTTGATCAAATTGACATTTACGACCATTTCTTTTACATGGAAGATACTATTTTCATCTGCCTCTTTCTTCGGTTCCACAATCCCCTATTCCCTGCATTCCTGACGCCTTTCAGTAGCTTCTTTGGTTCTGAGAAGATGGATACAATTGGCAAGAAGGCGAAGTCCCTCTCTTGAGAGGATGGAGTACTTTATTCTCTTCTTACTACTCTGAAGCACACACTGAGACAGGCAGGGAGGCAGAAACACAAGAGTGACACAGTGTGTGGGATGCCATGCAAATCCCAGGCCACCAAACCCAAAGCCTAGGCCTAATGATGCAGTACCATGCTCATCCACAAGGGTAGATGACTATCCCCAGACTCTTTGCAGGTGTCATCCATGCCCACTTCCCCAGTGCTTGGGGCCTGACATCAAGCACACTGAAGATACCCAGCCAGGCAAGAGCTCAAGATCCTGACAGGCACACAAGATGGTGTGGCTTGAGGACACAGAGGTAGAGAGGCAGGATATGGGATTGCCAGAGGCATGTGGTTTGTTGGCCTTACCTCCTTTCCAAAGCAGGTAGATGGGAACCACATAGAGCATGACATGCTGGATGTAGTAAATCTCCAATTCAAAGGGGAGCTGTGGGGACAAGATGGAGAGAGGCATTTCAGAACAGGAAGCACTCACTGCATTCCATTCAGAATACGAACACCCATATCCTTTGTGATCCATAAGGTACCCTCCTTGACATCTCATCCATTCACATCCCTTCACAATTTGGGGAAAAAATAAATGAAATAAATAGATTTTTCATGTAAGCTGGCATCTTTCAAGGTGTATTTGAAAATCACTCCATGGAAAACAAAAACGTGTGTTAAGAATTGAGGAAATATTGCATATATTTTATCTCCCCACTTGGAGATTCATCATGCATATTATTGACACATGATTGATGAGAGTGGTTTCCATAGAGAAAAACCTACTTAAGACAGTGTTCACAGAGATTTTCCACATCTTTTTTCTTAAGCAAAAAGATATTTAAAAATAATAGTACTCTGCAGAATATATTTGAAGATCAACAAAACCTTATATTATTTCCTGCTCCTGGAAAGCAGGTGGAAGAGTATTTAGAAGTTTACTCCTCATTTGAGAAGAACATACAGAGAAAGATGTATTGTCCTCATATGCCAAATGGAAAAAAAAAAAAAAAAAAGAATCCTAAGCCTGTTCGGGTCTAGATCTAAGAATAGTGAGTTTCTACAGGAAATAGTGGGGAGTCAGTGCAGGGTTTGCCCTGTTTCAGAATAAAGATCAAGGAGTTGGGTCAATTCTGACACAGCTTTCCAAAAGAACCTTCCTCTCCCTCCTAACATTCAACAAACCACCTCTCTCACCATTTCCAGTCTCCCCCCAAAACGCTAGATTACCAATTCTGTAGGGAAAGAGGAACTTCAGGATGTGACAAGGGGCCTCGTCTAGCGCATATTATCAACCCATCACATTTACCATGTGTGAGTGTGAGAGTGTGTGTGTGTGTGTGTGTGTGTGTGTGTGAGAGAGAGAGACACTGACTCCAAGACAAGCCCACAGAGACAAGGACTCCCAAGGAAAGTGTCAACTGCTTTCTTGCTCCCTTCAAGGCAAGCACAGAATCATGACTGTGTGTTAATAAGAGGAAGCAGTTATAGGCACCCAAGGCTCAGGAGCCCAAGCCTGCCTTGTGCCAAGGACTGAAAAAAGATGGCAGAGCTCCCAAAATGGTAGTTGGGACAACTGGAGACCCTGGACACAAACAATGGCTCTGGCACTTGACAACAGAAATACACACTGAAGGACAACTTCCCAGGGACCAAGGTGATACACAGCTTCCACTTTATGTTCACGGAGACATGTCCAAACCCAAAAAAGCAGACAATGTTCCAAGCCATGCTACAGAAGATGATGACATCAGACACTCAGCGTCACTAGCACAAGGCCAGTATGGAGGCCTAAGAAGCTCACATTTGACACTAATGTAGTCATGGATGACTATAGTAGTTTAAATTGGGATATTGCTTTATGCTTTTTGAACATGTTTACAGCATGATTTACTCAGGCTCCTGAATTTGACCGATGAAGAACCTGAGGTATGAAAGGTTTAACTGATTCACTTCAATGAAATCATCCAACACCAGGCAAGGAGAAAAAGGTCCCAGGAAGACTCAGTTCCCTGGTTACAATCAGAACACTAACCTTCCCCCACCAAAAAAAAAGGGGCCTTGGAAGCCAGGATGTTGACCTATGGTTTGGAGCACAGAAACAGAACAAGGCCACGTGTCCATTAGTCCCTGTATATCCCCATGCAGCTCCTCTGCCCTCTTTTACCTCTCAGACTCCTGATGCCCACCTGTGTGTACCTCATGCAGAGCCCTCCTAGAAATAAAGTGTCCATCTGCATGAGTCAGAAGACCCCTAATCACAGTGGTTGCAAACTATTTCCCAGTCTGTCATGTCCACATTCCAGATTTAACAATGCTACTCAACAGATGTACGGCCTTGGACATGTCACTTAACCACTCCACTCTAGTTTTGGAATCAACAAAATGGAAATAATTATAAACATTTTGTAAACTATTAACTGAACTACCTCAATTATCTCCCTTTTACAGGTGAGAATCTGGGGTACAGAGATTAGATAACTTAGAGCTCATTCAGTGACAGAAGCAAGATTCAAGTGTAAGAAGTTTGCCTTAGAGTTCGTAGTTTCTGCCAGTATGTAGTAAGCCCTCTGTGCTGGAGAGTTTTAGTGTCAACTTGACACACCTGGGTTGAGGGAGCTTCAATTGGGGAATCACCTTCATTGGACTGGCCTGGGGCACCTTCTTGATTGTTGAGTGATGGGGAGGGCCCAGTGCACTGTGGGTGCTCCATGGCCTGTGCTCTAGTTCGTGCCTCCAGGTTCCTGCCCTGAGTTCCTACCTTGGGCTCCCTGGGAGATGTAAGCTGAAATAAACCCTTTCCTCCCCATGTTGGTATTGGTCAGAGTATTTTGGCACAGCAGTGGAGAAACAAACTAGGACATCCTCCCTCAGTATCTGTCTGATATTGGCTCCAAGATTCTACCACCATATACCAAAATTTGTAGATGTTCAAATCCCTTGTAATAAAAATGGTGTAGCACTTGCAAAAATCCTATACACATCTGCCTAGACACTTCAAACCAAGGGTGCCCAACCTGTGGCCCATGGGCCACATGCTTCCCAGGAGGCCTACGAATGCGGCCCAACACATTTGAAGATCACAATGTTACATCACAATGTCAAAAGGCTGGACACTGATGTTAAATTATATCTAGACAACTTATAATCCCTAATATAATGTAAATGCTGTATAAATCATTCTCATGGTGTATTTAGGGAATAACAACAAAAGGTACATATTCTTTACAGATGTAATATTTCAGATATACTTAATCTAGCTGGTGAAACTGTGGATATGGAATCTGTGTTTCAGAAACCTATGGGTAAGAAGGGCTGTTGAACTCTACCTTCCCTTGATCAGTACCCCTCCAAAAGGCCAGAAGGTGTTAAACCAGAGTAGCAATGTGGGGTGGGGTGGGGGATAAGGGGGGTGGCAAAGGGAATAGGACATGACCCCAATTGTCTCTCTACATGGTGACATGGCCCAGTCCTTCCTGTTCAAATGAGCCTCATGTTCATAGCCTGTTCTGCCCACTGTCACCCCTTCCCACATATCAGTGTCTAATCTTGTCCTATAATGAAAGCTTCCTGAGCCTCCTGTTGTTGGTTCACTGAATGTCTGCTGCCACACTGGTCACAGACCTCATTTGGGGTGACCATTGTTCCCAAAAGTTTCTGTCCTCTGAGGGTCATCCTATTCCTAGAGTTCTCTACCATGGGATGCCATAAAGAGAGCCGACCTAGGTACTGATGCTGTTTATAGGACTATCCCCTGAGCTAAAGGAACACCATCCTCAAAAGTTCCCTGGTGCCTGCTGGCAAAAGACATCCCAGCTGGACTTGTTGACTCTTGATGTTCCTCATAGAAGAAGAGAGCAAGGAAGGTCATGGGACCCTCAGCTAAGCCTCCAGCCACTCTTTCCAATCAATTGTGTATAATTCTGCCCTAACTGCACATGGCATTAGGGTCTTGGGAGGGGTTAGAGTATATAGGCTGGAAAGGTCTAGGGGAAGGGACTTCATCGACACAGCCATGGGGGAGTTAACTCTTAATCTTATTCATGTTGGGTACAGACCTTCCAGTGCAGCTGTTTGGGGGTCAAGCACGCTCCTGTCAGTAACCACTCACTCGTGTTCTATAAGGAAGTCCAATAAACTCACTGGGTCCTTAGAGGGAACTTTGGCGAAACTGAACATCGGTTTATTATTAGGACCGTAGGAGATAGATGCTGCTTAGTGCCCACCTCAGGGAGTAAATTCTCACAACAGTTGCCAAATGGCAGGCAGGGCTAGGTAGAGGAAGGAGATAAAGGTGACGTGTAGGAGAAGAGGGAGGGAAAAAGAGGATGGAGCTGAAAGGGAGGTGTTGAAGATCAGGATACTGGCAGCAATGGGAAGCGAGCCAAATAGCAGTGGAAACCCTACCACTTAACCAATTAGTAGCAAATTAGACTTATTAAGGACTTCTATTAAGCACTACGTGATGTATAAAATACTTTTGAATAATTCTAACATTTAATTGCTGCAAACCTCCCATCAACTGGTTATATGTGGGGAAATGGTTAGACCCATTTGACAGATGAAGAAACTAAAGCACAGGCAGAGAACCTAAAAATTATCCAAGAAAGCAGCATACAGAGCTGGGGCCAGAGATACTCAGCAATGGGGAAAGCAAAATACATTTCTTCTTTACTGAGCCTGAGTTCAGGCTTGCCTACAAACTCTCTCATGGAGCCTTCTTTACCCTCTTTTCTCCATTTAATAAACCATATCTGCCACACTTCGCCCAGAAGTAACATGATTTGGTTTTTCATTTCTACCCTACCGAACTCACACCTGGAACTCTAATGCACAGCTTCATTCTTTTTCAGCTGTAGGAATCTTGGGAGTATAGCCACAACTACTTACATTGCTGCGATTCAAAGTCCAGAATAATAAAAATGTCAACACCATTTTGTTTTGTTTTGTTTCAGCATAGAAGGAAACTGAGTAGAAAGTTATCTGGGCCTTTGCAGTCCAGTTGGCCAAAACATTAGGTATATGGACCCTGCCTATGGCAAGGTTCCTAACCTGCTCCTCCCATCTCACAACCCTGATGGCTACACCATCTTACTCTGACTTAGAGACCAAGTCCATTTTGCCCTACATTCTTGTTTACTACAGTCACCAAAGAAGACCAAGACACAGATCATCTACTAAAACCTGACCTCCAATTTCCATATGGACATCCCCTCATCTGTCTGATTTCTCATCCCTTCCCAGTTCTTGAACTCCTTCTCCTCTATTCTTTTGGGACCACTGGCCATCACTAATACAATTTATTATATCTTCAAACTCTTATTGAACAATCCAATCCCTTCACCTTCTTGCATTAACAAACAGTTCATTTGTTCTCGAAAGATGATGTTGTTCTCACTGCTCTCCCAAATGATGTTTCTCCTTCCATACCTGTTTATGTTTCTTTGCCAGGAGGATACCTCTCTGCTTCTCACTGTAGATTCCAAATCCTTGTCCCTTCCAGAATGTTTCTACCTCCTTGCCAACCTGTCTCTTGATATGTGCCCCTAGTCATGTGGCTACACACCAAAATCCTCACAGCTCCTGAAGACTTACCTGTCACCACCCTGTCATGTCTTTCCAACGGTCCCTTGTCAAAACCCCTGTATTTTCGATATTTAGCAGTACCCTGATATGGTTGGGGTTTTGGTTTTATTGAAATAGGGTCTCATTCTGGAAGTTATACCCTGACTTCTTGATGTGTTTCCCTCCATTTCCCCACAAGATCGCCGTTCCATTGTACCTTACCAGTTATTCCCACAGTCATACCTGTGACCTTTCCATATCCCCTCATGTTGGCCCCTGCTTTCCAACATATTCTTCCTCACTTCCTTAGCTTTAACAGGCCCTCCTCTCTGTTGGTCTAACCTCCTCCTCACTGCCCTTCATTCATCTCTGGCTCTCACTTCTAGATGCACCTAGCACGGATTTCAAGGTCTAGTTCCTTCCTCCTGCATATGTCCAACCCTCCTGACACCCTCTCTCTCTCTCCCTTTTTCCTGCTTGATGTACCAAACTGCATTCATGGTTAAACCCAGCTCTGTACCTTAATGTCCTGAAAACCAGGCAAGTAAGCATGCCTGCAGAAAAACGGAAATAAAGCCATGCTGCTAACTCTTTGAATTCATGATGACAACCTGTGAGCAGGCCCTTATTATTGTCCAGTAATCTCACAATATTCCCATGGGCACTCCCTGGACTGTCTCCTAAGCAACTATGTCAATATGGATTCTGCTCTCCTCCACCTTCCCTATCCTTGCTCTCAGTCTCCTGCCTCACAGGAGATAAAAGGAATCCTGGGAAGAGAGCACGCACCAGCTCCCACATCCATGGCCCCTCCTCAAAGCACCCACACAGCTGTCTACCTCTTGCCCCTGGGCAGGCAGCCTGCTGCTGCTGGGGAAGGCCACTGCCATTCATGATCTTCAGTTGATCCTTTCCTATCTTCTCAAGGATGTCACAGCACCAATTGTCCGCTTTGTCAGAAAACAACACTTCAATATCTTTCATCTAATGACATAAAGACTCTTCACCTAATGTCCTCCATCTAGCTACCACCCCAAGCTCTTCTCTTTAAAGTAAAACTCTGCTAAAATATTCTAAAAGACTGATCTCTGGTCACTGCCATCATTACCTCTCCTCTGAAGTGTGATTCCACCCAATTTAATCAAATTTCCAGTCCCATTATTGTACCCAAACTGCTTCTGTTGAGGTTGCTAATGACTTCCATGCTCCTAACACCAGTGAGCAAGATAACAGGGAAAGTTGGCCTGTATGATGTTCTTGTAGGAGCTGCAAGTAGTAACCCTTTTTTCTGCCAGAATCATCCCCCTGACAGGGTGTTAGATAGATTTGGGACCCCGTTTACCCCTTGTGCAAGTAACAACCTGTGCAACTGGATTTGCTAGTCCAGGTCTCATCTTGCTTTATTTACCCTAAGTATTTGAAACAGATCATCATTTCCTCATCCTGAAAATAGTTTCTGTGCTATGCTGTGGGAAGACTACTCCCTGATTTTGCCCTACCTCGATGGCTTTCCTTCTCTATGTCCTTCATGATGTGCTTCACCTCTAAATACTATAAGAGATTAGAACCAATTATTTTTTAAATATTTTATTTATTTTTATTTTATGTGTATGAATGTATTGCCTGCATGTATGTAAGTGGATCCACATTGTGCAATGCCCACAGAAGTCAGAAAAGGGCATAGGATCACCTGAAACTTGAATTGTGGACGGTTGTTAACCTCTATATGGGTTCTGGGAACTGAAGCTGAGCCCTCTGCAAGAGCAGCTCCTGCTCTTAACCACTGAGCCATCTCTTCACCTCCCAGAACCAATTCCTTGGCTTTCTTTTTCATATATATGAGAGAAAACTTAAAATATTTTCATTCTGAGACTGGCTTGTTTCACTTTAAGAATCTTCATTTCATTAGATAGAAGATATTGTAGCATGTGTTTTGATAGGCTCACTATTTACTACTTAATCTTATCCAGGTTCTTGACTTTACAGATGACTCCCAAAGAAACTTCTCTAGTGAAGAGTCAGGATGCTGGAAGTACAATCCTGCCTATTCTCTCCTTTCTATGCAACTTTGGGCAGATTACTTAATCTTGCTGGTCCTCACCTGAATTCACCAGCTTGTCATGAAATTAGGTGAAATATAGCATGTACAGTTTTTAGCCCACTAGCAAAATAATATTTATATAGTAACTGTCATCTATCGCAAGATTCTTCTCCAATTCTACATCAATCTTGCTTGGAAGTAGTAAAGCTAGAATGTCAATCATAATCAGCAAGACTTAATGCCAAATCGCTCTGGCTGTAAAGCTGGAGTTTCATTCTGCCATAGCAAAAGCCTCTAGAAAGAGGTCACTACTCCACACCCCTAAGTCCCACAGTAGTACATTTAGCAGATGGTTACTGGGTACTTAGGTTTTCCAGCTTGGTCCATTTTTTGGCCCATCTCTAGGCCACAGTTTCTCACTGGATACATTTTTATTTATCAAAACAAGTCAACATGGCTCACCTAGGATGATCTACTGTCAATCACATCTCATCAGGATTATGTGGTAGATATGTCTGTCTGGTAAAGATACAGACATCTTGTGGGGTGGGACCTCTGCTCTATTAAAGCCATTGTCTAGTTGAGAAGGCTATAAGATAAAGGTGGATCCTGAGAGCAATGACTAGCTTTGACTTGATTTTCTCAAAGGAGGGAAAGGTAAGAGGAAACCTTAGAATATGCATTTGTAAACTGGGTGTGGTGGCACAAGCCTTTAATCCCAACACTTGGGAGACAGAGGCAGATGGATCTCTGTGAGTTCAAGGCCAGCCTGGTCTACATAAGGAGTTTTAGGCCAGTTGGGGCTACAGGGAGACCCTGTCTCAAAAAGACCCCAAAAATGCATTTGTGTAGAATTGGCAGCCAAATACACAGGATGCTACTGGAGGGAGAGAAATCGGGTAGGAACTGAAAACAGCAATGTTTAAATCAAGCTTAAGACATGGGGAAATGGAAGAAGAGGATGGGTAGATTTGGGAGAAAGTAAGGAAGGTGACTCACCAGGAGCAATGAACACACAAGATAAGAAGTTATGCAGAAACAAAAAACAAAGTAAGAAATGATACTCAGGCTGCTGATTTAGGTAGTTGGGAGGATGGTGGGGTTTCTCTCTAGATTAGGACCAGCTGTCAAAAGTATAGATTGGACGTTGTGGAAGTAAAGAAGTTGGGACCATGTTCAATTTTTGGCCCCAGCCTAATTACCTGGCAGAGTTACTCATAAATCAATAAAAATGTAGGTCTGGACTACAAGTGAACTAGAAAAGGTGACGGAAGATGGAGATGAGATGGAACTAAGGCAGATGATCCAAATGTGTAAAAATTAATGGAATCCTGTTGTTTGAAACAAATTGGTTGAATCCAGAGAATATTATGCTACCTTGTGGTGTAGACCAGGCTGGACTGAACCCACAGAGATCCACCTGCCTCTGCCTCCTGAGTGCTGAGATTAAAGGCATGCATTACCATGCCCGCCTTTAAAAAAATATATATTTGAGTGTTTTGTGTGCATGTAAGTACACCACATGCTTATAATACCCAGAGGTCAGTAAAGGATGTCAGATTCTCTGGAACTGCAGTTAGGGATACTTGGTAGCTGTCATGTGGATGCTGGGAACTGAACCTGGGTCCTCTACAAGAGCAATCAGTGCTCTTAACTGCTAAGCCATCTTTCCAGTCCCATATACTATATGTTTTATATACCTGTTTTACAGGCATCCTTTGTCAAGATGCTGCATGCAGCTATTAATAATGATTGGAGTTCATTTTTTTTCATTTCATAATCCCCTTCCTCAGCATATCTGAGCACATTAGGAAAGCAACATGTCAGGGCTGGAGATGCACTTCAATGTTAGAGCATTTGCTTAGAATATGCAAGGCCCTGGGAGTTGATCTCCAATACAGGGAAAAGGGGGGTGTTATTGGTTTTAGAGGCCCCCAAAATCCCATGGTTTCATGTACCTGCACAGGTGATCCCACTTCCACCCATGCCTCGAGATCAGAGGCCCACAGACTGAGCAGGCACATAGCAGTGCACCTTATTCTATGTACTGATATGGTGAGAGGGTGGCATGAGTGAGTCAGTAGGGCACTGGTCTTTCCTCCAGGGCTAACTCCCACTTCCTCTTTGTACTCTGAGTCTTTGAGAAAATGGAATTGAGTTGCCAAATGGCTGGCCCCCAGTCAGCTTCCTAATGTCAAATGAAATAAGTTGAGCCCATGAAAGACACTATTTGCTCCGCTGACACAGCAAGATATTTCCTGGTGTGAAAGACATAGCCGCCCAGACCTACCTGCCTCACTGGGACAGGCCCATAGAACTGTACTAAGTGGCAATTTTGGCTCTGTTAGCCATGAGGTATTCTGGAAGGCCTCAGTTAGCTATTTATTTTAATCAAGGTAAAAATGAGGTCTCCCAAGTTCCTCCCCTTCCACCTCTAACTGACTTCAGATCTGCTGCCTGTTCTCACGGGAAATGACCAACTACCAATGTGGGTAAATGTTGCCGGGACCACAGCTACAGCCTCTCTCACCATCACACCTTTTCAGACATGATGCTTTGTACCCTCAATCTGTGAACCTGTTCTTTTGAAGCATTTTGTCACAGCAGTAAGAAAAGCAACTAATACAGCAATCACATACCATAGGCAAGGCCTGTTTGAAATGTCTTCAAACTGCTAACTTCTTCATATCACCCTTAGTAGGTGTCTCCTATTGTTACTCACAAATGTAAGATGGGGGACTTGAGGCACAAGAGGGTTTTCTTTTTTGTAATAGCAAACTATGACAAACAACCAAATGCCCATCCCAAGTAGAACAGAGAAAGATACTAATTGACTTAAATGATGGAATGTCACACTGAGAAACATAACTATAGTTATAGGTACCCCATGTCAGGAATCCATCATTCTAACACAATGTTGCATAGAACAAGAAAGTCCTAGAAAATGACATACACATAATACCTTCTATAAGGGCCAGTAAACTAAAACTAAATGATGTCTTATATAGGAATCAATAGCTACATATCCCTATGCTTATAGACAGCTGTGCATATGAGATAAAACTATTGCTATTGAGAATTTCATACACGCATATAACGTGTTTTAATAAAATCCACCCCGCATTATTCCCTCCCTTCAAATTCCTCTGTATATTCCTACCCCTTCCCTGTCCCCCCAGTTTCATGTTCTCCCCCTCACCCCCGAGTCCATTTAATGAAGCCTATGTGTGTATGTGTGTAGGACATTTACTGGAGCATGGATAGTCTTTCAGGGGCTGCATCCCTGCAGAAAACTGACACCCCGCCCCCAGCCCTCAGTTGCCAATTGTTCCTCAGCTAGTGGTAGGACTTCATGAACCCCTCCCTCATCCATGCTGGGATTTTGGCTAGCTTGATTTTGCCTAGATCTTGTGCATGCAGTCAGAGCTTCCATGCGTACATGTGTGCAATGGCTTTTTCATGTCCAGCAAACAATGTTTTGCTGTAATATCTACTACTTCTGTCTCGTACAATCTTTCCAAAACAAACTATTTTTTTAAAGAGAGTGAAGAGGCGCTGGAGAACTGGCTTAGTGGTTAAGAGGACTGACTGTTCTTGCAGAGGACCTGGATTTGATTCCCAGCACCCACATGGTGCTAACCACCATCAATAACTCCAGTTCCAGGAGATTCGACCCTGTCGTCTGACCTCCATAGGCATTGCATGACACAGGTGCAGTTACATTGCTATGGAGTTTGAAACCACTGGGAAAAGACGACCCAATTCAAATTTTAATTGGTCAAATTTATTAGGGCTATAGCCATCAGTGGTCCCTTGGGCAGATTCAGGACCCACAACCCCAAGGGGAGGGTGAAACTACCTTATAAAGGCCTCTTGGTTAGGCAAGAAGCACAGCTGCAGTGTCTGGGAGGTGACCAAGGTCAGCTACTCCAAGGAAAGCACTCTTCTAAGTTGAAGCAACTAAGTTCAAGCACTTAACCCTGAAGCTGGCTTTTTTTTTAGCCTTTGAAGTTTAAAGTGGCTGCCTTATACAAAGTGAAGAAAATGGAGCTACTTTAGCTATTGCAATTTGGGGGACTCTATTTGGGGCCATTATAACATATATGCAGCAATACACTCATACACATAAAAAATAGATAAGAGGTATTAAAGAGAGCAAAGGAAAAATAACCAAAATCAGACTAGTGGTGCTCTCCTAGGGGAGGTAAGGAGGGAAGCAGTAGGATTCGAGGACTAACACATAGGCAGATCCAAGTTATTATCAATAGGGTTAGCCCTTACATTAGGTTTACAGGAATTATATTATCTATAAACAAATGCATACATAAATAAAATTTAAGGAGACCATGCATGGATGAATGGTGGAGATGGCACAAATGCACAATTGTTAATGTGATTGCCCTAACTGTGTGCATGCAAGATCTAGAACCGAGGTTCAAATAAATAATTTGTGCATGGTCTCAAGGTCTAAATGTCTGAGTCAAGATTTAAACTCAAGGAATCTGACACCAGAACACATGATCTCAAACACTGTGGTCTGTTTCATCCTCTACACTGCTCTAGTCATGGAAAAGTGTTAGGTTAGGGTCTTCTATGAAACCCAAAGTCCTCATCCTACCTGGATTCTACACTATGATACAGGCACTAGCCAACTAAGTGTACACAGAGGTCATGAGTTCATTAATTCCAGACTTAACACTTTTTCAAACTTTTTCAAGCTGAGCCACATGTCGAATATGATGCAATCTATGAACTTATCTTTGAGTGCGTGAGAAGGTACTTCAGGACTTAAAAGTACAGCACTGAACTCATTGTTGATTTTTCACTCAAGGAGAAAAAGTCAGTATTTGCTCTTTTTCTCAAAGGAAAAGCTAATAACAGAGACAGTCCAAAAAGCTCCCAGAGGAACCAGGGCAACTATAAGTCAAAAGTCAATTAGCTTGTGTGTGGAGGCCAAAATGCACCTGTAGACTGACCTGCCCAGGGTTAGTTCTCCTGCTTGGGTAAAGTGACAGGGGACTTAAAGAGAGCCTCTTCTACCACTCTGCAGACCAAGATGTTATTCTTTCCTGCCTTAGGCTGTGGATTCCACCATGACCATTTAAGAATTGTGAGAGGAAAGTTACTTAGCTCCTACTTCCTCCTCAGCCCAGGCAGTCTGTGGCATCCTCTTTTCATATTTTAATGGCTTCAAAGGACTTCAGCATTAAGTAGCTTGAGATAAAGGCCAATCTCAAACTAGCAATAAAGCAATGACAAGGACCAAAAGGCCTCTAAGGTTTGGCTCTCAGTCTGCTCATAACAGCTCAAGGGCACTGAACCTCCACTCTACCTCCCAGCTGCCAAGCAGGGAATCTGGTTAATCTTCTACTGGGAGGGGGCACTGTTTCCAGGCAGTCATTGTGAGGCAGGCCTTGCTGTTTTCCTAACCTCAACATCTCCCTTAACCTACCCCATGACTCCTGCTACAAGCTACAGTTAGGTCCACAAATTTCTACATCAAGGGAAGGCAATTTCACATATTCCCTTGAGGTCATCAGAGGTGGGTGGTATTTGACCATATCCTGGCATGAGCAAACTCAGTTCACCTTTCTTTCTATGTCTGCTTTTCTTTTCCCCTCTGGATCCTCCCAGGCTCTAAGGTTGCTCTCAGATTCTTCCAATGATGGTTTTTAATTTTAGATCCTGGCTCGCCTAACACAGAAAAAGTAGACTCTTTTTAAAAAATTTTTATTTTTATGTGTATGAGTGCATTGCTTACATGTATGTAAGTGCATCTGTGCTGTGCAATGCCTGCAGAGGTCAGAAGAGGGTGTCGGATTCCTTTGGAACTGGAGTTACAGATGGTTAGTCGCCATGTGGGTGCTGGGAATTGAACGAACCCAGGTCCTCTGCAAAAGCAGCCAGTGCTCTTAAGTGCTGAGCCATCTCTCCAGACCCAGAAAATGTAGAACCTTTATTTGTATCAAATTGGCAGCAAAGGAATCTTCATTAGACACCCTGGGATGGGATCCAGCAATGTGTATTTTCCTAAACTCCCTAAGGACATTTGAATGCAGGTATATTCAATGCATACTTAGAGAAATACTACAGTAGGACAAGCTCCAAATTTCTAAGTGATAGATATAGAAATGCTAGAGAATTCTTAAAAAGAAATGGAAGGCAGCTCCCAGGAAAATGTATTGACAGCAGATAGTGATGTGACTAGTGGTCAAAACAACAAAAAGTCAACAATTACATTAACAGTAACTAAAACTGCTGGTACATAGCATTTCTCTGCCAGGCATCAGCTAAGTACATACAATTTGTTAATTAATTCTTATGCTAAAACCCTTAGATGGGTTTGGAAATCCTCCTTTTATAGATAAGGAAATTGAGAAAGATATTAATTAGGTAACTGACCCAAGGTTACTTATAAAAACAGTAAGTAAACTAGACAATCTGACTCCAGTGATGAGTGTTCTTAACCACCACCTTAAGCCATCTCAATACACATTGAAGCCCTTTATGGTACAGAGGGAACACTTTAAAACTTACTTTACAAAGGACTCAAATACATAATGGTTTAACCTCCTGCTTTTTAATCTTTCTCTTCCACTCCTACCATGTGATCTCAGATATTGAATTATCTACTTATATCACCATGGGAACCTATTAGAACTGGAATATAGCTTTATGGCCAGTTATCTACTTACATCACCATGGGAACCTATCAGAACTGGAATATGACTCCATGATGTCCCAGGCACCAACTTCTTCCTTAAACTAATATTTACTGAGTGTCTATTTTATGAAAATGACTATGAAGACAATACAAATGATCTTTATGAACTTTAAAGCCCTATACTTACCTCACGCAAAATGCTGATCCCCAGAGTGCAGCGATTTTGTTTAAATCAGTGTTCGAAGGACTCAAGACCACTGCTCTTCGTGTTTAATTCACTATACGGTAGGTTGAATGCACTTTCTGTTATCTCATAGAACTTGGCATAATACTGAACACATGTAGATATTTGGCAGCTGATATAAAACTATTTCAGAACAACAGGGATAACCAATGGATTCAATATCCTCTTGGTTGCCTCAGAGAGAAAGGACTCAGCTATAAAAATATTGGAAAATAAGATCAAGACACTCATTTCTGATCAATCAAATATTGGTAGTTAAACAGATCTTCCACTGAAAAAGTCCTCAATAAAATATGGTTTGAACTTTTTATAATCTCTCAACTAGCATGTATGAGGCCTGGGGATATACCCCAGGACCACCAAAAAAAAGAAAAAAGTCTGTTACAAAAGGTATTTTCTGGCTAGAAATTAAGTAAGAACCCAGAGAAAAAAGTTGGTTCCACATAACCCAGCTTTCCACAAAAGATGGTTTGCTAAGCCAACTAAATAAGCTTTAAGCTTTTTATAAGTGAGGCACAGGGAAAGGACAAGAAATCCAGAGATTTCCTAGAAAGCCTTAGAGAGATAACCTTCATGAAGCTCAGATACACACCCTCCACAAAACAACACTTCCGTGCAGACGTACACAAGGATCCGTCTTAAATCTTACTCTGAATAAGAGTAGTAGGAAGGAATGAGGCTTTTCCATGAAACAAGCCATCATTCATGTGGCCTCACAATCCAAATGTATACTACGTGGGTAATCTAAAAATCTTAGTGAGAATTTTGTTTGGCATGCCAGCAGAGTGGCAGCCCTCACATAACTGGCAAGAACAAAGATAAATCCTCTGTAGAGAAATTTAAGACTCAAAAGATCCCCACAAGTAAGAGCCCAAAGAAATGAAGTAACTTACAGTGCAACAACAATATATAAGAGAAAACCTAAGTGCACAAGGAAACGAGCCAAGATCTTACATGATATACTTATTAAACTGTTTAATGTTTTAAAAATTAAATGTAGTAATTAAAATAAAAATGCAATAAGTTAACTTCTGGTAAGGCACAACTAGATTATATGTAAGTAGATTACAGAACTGAAGAAATGATCCAAAATACAGTACAGTAAGACAAAGAAATAAAAATTATGAAAGGAAGACTAAGAGCTGGGAAGACAAGATGGACTAATGTAACTCGAACCCAGAAGAAAAGATAAAATACAGGAAATATTTGAAGATATTATAATTAAGACTGTTCAGAAACCTTCTAAAAGACATATATACATATTAGGACAATTTCAAACATATATGATACATTTTCATCATACTCTCATTACCCTCTCCCACCCCACTGATTCCCCTTCTCTTCTCAATTAGTCCTCCTATTTTCGCATCTTTTTTAAAAAATAGGAATGACTTTAACTAGTGTTACTTACAGAAGCATGGGTAACATGTTATTATAGGAGCATGGACAACTTACTGTGGCTATACCACTAAAGAAAAGGTCTCTCAGTCTCTCCCCTTCTCATGGTGGGAGTGGAACCTTGTGAGCTCCTCTCCCATCAATAATGGCTGAAGAAGTTGCTCTAGTAGAGAACTAATGAACTAGTGTTTTTTTTTCTAAATAGACATTATGTGCCAGTCAAATTGCCTTTTAAATTGCTGTTTTTGCCCATAGAATAGTGCTGCTGTCACCTTTGGTCAGAGAACCTTATTTTTGCCCTAGGCAATGATGAATGTAGGGGCTCATAACTGTTCAAAGTGATGAGAGTAACTGATGTTTGAATGGTTAGCCCTGGGCTAAGAAGATGGCTCGGTGGCTAAGAACACTTACCATGCAAGCATGAGGGCACAAGTTTAAATCTCAGCACCCACATAAAAAGATGGGCATAGCTGTGCATGCCTGTAACCCCACTATTGGAGGATAGACAGGCAGACCAATTCGTCAAAAGAAAAGAAGATGATAAGGCATAGAGGAAGACACCCCATATCCTGGTTTGTCCTCCACATGTACACACATGGGTATGCATGTCCACACGCTCACATGCATATACCACATACACACAGGAGACACACAACACACAGAAGACACACAAACCTGGGTTTTTTGTTGTTGTTGTTTTTGGTCTTTTTGAGACAGAGTCTCCCTGTATTCCCAGCTGGCCTGGAACTCGCTATGTAGACCAGGCTGACCTTGAACTCACAGAGATCTACCTGCCTCTACCTCCTGAGTGCTGGGATTAAAGGCACGCGTCTCCATGCCTGGCTCACAAAAACCTTTTTACACAAAGCCAAATATACATCCCTAAATGTAACACATGTATCACCATCTCCAAAGCCTAGAAAACATCACAGAAGAAAGAGCAAAACGAATGTAAGAGCTCAAGAAAGAAGTGAGGTGTTGTGGAATGCTGCCTTCTGGGCATGACATGGCTGATGCACCCTTGAAATCACTGCAGCTGTGATGACCTGCACAAGATCAACAGGCTCTTTTGTGGTGGCAGGGATTTAGAAGTAGTAGGGATTAAGTCCTGCTAAACTCATTCACAGCGTTCATGTGTTACAGTCTCAATGTGAAGTGTACTGAAAAAGCTCATGTGTTGAAAGCTTGGTTTCTGGATCCAAATAATCGAAGTGACTAGATCCTGAGGGTTCTCACCTAGTGGATTAATCCATTATGGATTCATAATGTAAAGGCTTTACTGGGATGTGAGGACTACTTAAAAGAAGTAGGTCACTAAGGATATAACCTGGAGAGAGATACTTCGTCTCCAGCTTCTCCTTCCTCCCTCCTTCTCTCTCTCCTCCCACTCTGCTTCCTGGATGCCATGAACAGCTCTGTTCTGCCATGCCTCTCTGCCACAATGCTCTACCTCGCCATAGATTCAGAAAGCAAGGGATCCAGTCAACCATGCACTGAAACCATGAGCCACAATAAATCTTTCCTCCTTTGAAACTCTTCCCTCAGGTACTTGTCATGACAACAAAAAAATAACATGTCGTTGTTTTAAAAAAAAAAAAGTCTATGTATAGGCTAGGACCTTCAGGAGAACACTATGTTATGAAAAGACATCCTTCCTTTGGTTACCAGGCGAGATGATCTGTCAAATCAGCGGAGACCTACGGGTCTTAGATCCCAAAAGAAAATCAGTAATTCTGTCACCAAGGGTTTGTCTGAACTGTGAAAGCCACACAGATTTGAGTTATAAGTAGAATGGTAACGTACCTTCAGTGGATCAGTTTTTGTCTTATTACATAAGAACCAAGTCTATGGGTGCTTGTTTTCCCAAGAACTGTTATGCCATGGGCAGTGTCCCAGACTCGTTTTAGTTTTGTTTTCATCTTGTTTTGTTTGAGACATTTGAAACCTGAACTAGGCTCAAACTTGCTTTGTAGTCGAGGCTAGTCTGGAACTAACCATTGTTCTGCCTCATCCTCCCTAAGCTAAGACTAAAGGTATGCACCACCACGCCCAGCCCTGGGTATCCTTAATAAAGCAGACTGGTGTTGTAATGTACTTATTTATGCAGTGGTTGCTGCACTTGTTGGAACTAATTGATGGGAATACTCTCTCTCCCATGACCAAAGAATGGAGAGCATCCCAAATTCTGGCTGAAGACTGGGTCCCTAACTTTCCTCCTACCTTTGATCACTACTGTTTCTTTTTTCTGTTTGGAAGTGTTAGGCAGAGGGAGTAAAAATTAAAACAAACCTTGGAGAAACCAGCCAAACATATGAAGAAGACTATTCTCACTTTTGTGATGGTTCATTTCTATCAGCTTGACCCAAACTAGAAACACCTAGGAAAAGGGAACTTCAATTGAGGCATTACCTCAATGAATTCCTTAATTGAGGAACTTCTTCCATATATCGTGAGGTATTTTCTTAATTGCTAGTTGATGTGGAAAGGCCCAGGCCACTGTGGCTGGTGCCATCCCTCAGCAGGTGGGCCTGAGCTGTATAAAATAGACAGCCGAACAAGCTAGAGGGAGCAATCCAGTAAGCAGCATCCCTCCGTGGTCAGTTCCTGCATTCAAGTTCCTCCTGGAGCTCATGCCCTGATTTTACTTGATGAAGGACTGTACTGTAAGCTTCAATACACCCTTTCCTCCCAAAGTGTTTTTGGTCATGGTGTTTATCAGAGCAACAGAAAGCAAACTACAAAAGGGTCTACTCAGTTAAAAGCAAAAGAATGTTCTTTCAGTTACACTTTAGAACTAGACACTGTCTAATCACACTGAAATATCTTGCCAGTCTGATGATCCAGATGGCATTTTCTCAGGCCAACTCTGACCACACATCTGCCAACGGCTCTTCCTGGCTCCTGTCCCACAAGGAAAACTGCTATCCTCTTGTTCAAGCCTGGAAACAAGACAAGGCCCATCCCTTTGGCCCAGTTACTGGTGACCTCTTACCTAGACTGGAGATTAAGAAATGGTGACTACATACAGTGGCATGAGGCACAAATGTGAAATGAGGTACAAATGGGAGAATTTCCATTTTTCAATATTACGTAGATGACCTACAAGGTGATCTCCTTTTCTATGAGTCATACCTTGAACACCCCTCCATGTGAAAGCTTGCATCCTCCATCCCAGCATGTATACATACATCTGACATACTATAGATCTCTAAAGCCCTCTTTATGGATTCTGACATTCCTGAGGTTTGGTTTCACTGTGGGTCTCAGAAAAATGGGTATGCACAGGAGTGTTTAATATCTACTTGGAAAAGAAGGCAAAAGGTCACGGATAAGCCTCCTTCTCAGCCAAATCAAAGCACCAGTTCCATAGATGTCTGGATTATGAGTACAGCCAATAGTCTCTAACAGGCCTGGAGTAGAGCTAAGGTGGACATAGACTTGAGGTTTCATCCTGCACTACGGTTCATGGTCCTTGATGTAAGGGATAGGCATGCTACTTGCTAAGTCCCTAACCCCTCCTGTTAGTACTCTCTGCTCCTATGTGATCTCCCCAGAAGGTAACCTAGAATCAGGTCAAAGCAAACAGTAACCAAGCATCATCTCAATATACATTCATTCTCCTCTTCTTCTCTGTCCTCTAACCAAAGAGGCTGTATCTAAACTGCTGCCATCTTAGAAAAGTACTCTCCTGATCCAGATGAACATATTCAGCTTCTCCGAGCCCCCTGCTTGCCATTTTAAGCCAACACAATTTACAATTCCCAGAAATGCCTGAGAAGCAGTGTACATGCTTCTGATGCCAAGCCTGGCCGGGTTTACAGATTTTCATTTAGCAGGTGTCTGTTGCTAAATCAGTAGCAGCTGCTAATTGCTTTTTCTCCCTCAGACCCTCAGACAGAATGAAACATCTGCTGTTCTCTCACTTTGGGCTTCATTTTTATTAAAAAGCTCTCAGCTGATGGCTGCAGCAGGTCATCCCAATGCAATGTGCTTCAAGCCGATGGCCACCTAAGGGAGCATGAAGCTTCACTCTGAGAGACCCAGCCCCTTCAAACACAGTGCCCTTTCCTACCCTAAATAGCTTCCAGTATTTTCAAACCCCAAGCCTATCTATTCTTTTCACTTGCAGGAGAGGAGGGGAGGTTTTTCATATGCAGGACATTGTACCATAGTGGAGAGAAACCTCAGGGGGAAGCCACAGACAGAAGAAAGAAATGATAAGGACCCTGTCATTCCTAGCTCTACTTCCCAATTTATGCTAGTGCTGTCTGGGAGATTTGGGGTTCACTTTGAAACTATTTCTGTTGTTTTCAAAAAGAATCCTTCTGCAGGGCTCAAAATATGACTCTTGATTATAAGTCAAAACCATGCTCAAAGGCACCTTAACTTCAATTAAAATATTTTGTATTACTGGGGCTGGAGAGATGGCTCGGCGGTTAAGAGCACTTACTGCTCTTGCAGAGGACCCAGGTTTGATTGCCAGCACCCACATGGTGGCTATGAATCGTCTTTAGCTCCAGTTCCAGGGGAATCTACAGCCCTCTTCTGACCTCCACAGTATTGCACAACACGGATACACTCACATACATATAGGCAATACACTCATACACATAAAATAAAAATAATAAAAATATTAAAATTTACAAACTCCTATTTTTTAAAAAATTTATCATTCTTATTTTAATGTGTATGTGTGTACTGTCTGCATGTAGGTAAATGCATCTGTGTCATGCAATGCCTGTGGAGATCAAAAGGGGCTGTCGGATCCCCTGGGACTGGAGTTACGTACAGTTGTTAGCTGCCATGTGGGTGCTGGGATTTGAACCCAGGTCTTCTGCAAGAACAACCTGTGTTCTTAACCGCTGAGTCATCATTCATTTATTTGAGACAGGGTCTCACAGTAGCCCCCGCCTGTCCTGGAAGTCACTATGTAGACCAGGCTGTCCTTGAACTCAAGAGATCTGCCTGCCTCCACCTGCCAAGTGCTGGGATTAAAGGCATGTACCACTGTGCCTGGCACAAATTCCTATTTTTAAGTACAAATTAAGACTCTTGGGAAGGGGATATAGTTTGAGAGCTCAGGTTCAAGCCTCAGCATTACCTCCTACCCAAACAAAGAGAAAACTCTCAGACACTGATGAAAATATTAAAATTTTTTGTATTACAACATTAGCTAATCTTTATTAAGCATTTACTAGCATGAATGAGGCTTTAAAATATGTACCTTACATTCATTGTCTTACTGAATGAATAAGAATTATAAGATTATCACCATTTTGCAATATGGGATAGACTATGAGAATATTTATTTTATTGGTGCTATAGAAGAAAGCCCAGAGCTACAACCTGGATGGATTGAAAGTTTGTCTGCTGAGTAGATATTTGAAGCTATTGAGAAGTTGGTGGTCCCAGTGGATGGGCCCCCACTGAGGGTATATGGGGACACAAATCAGACCCTATTGGCTGTATTTATATAATACGATCAAACTTCATTGTATGAAAATCATAAAAATTCAATTAAAATTGAATTATAAAAAGAAATTATCGGGGCTGGAGAGATGGCTAAGTGGTTAAGAACACTGGTTGTTTTTGTGGAGGACATGAGTTCAATTCCCAGCACCCACATGGCAGCTAACAACTGTCTGTAACTCCAGTCCCAGGGGATCTGACAGCCTCTTCTGACTTTCGCAGGCATTGCATGACATGGGTGCATTTACCTACGTGCAGGCAATACACACATACACCTAAAATAAAAATAATAAAATATTTTTTTAAAAAGAAAGAAATTATAATAGTTATGATTATACTGTTGTGATATGCATGTGCTCTTACATTTTAGAGATGCACAATGACATATTTACAGTTAAAATTCCATGAGCTTTTATTCAGAATAATCCGGGAATAAGAGTTTATGTTGATTGGGGGTAGATTTGAGATGGAGTGAAGCACACTGATTACACATGAACAAGAGTTGACAATTGGGGAAACTAGGTGACAGATGCACTAGAATACATTTCATCTGCATTTTCAAATATTTTCAATTCTCTATACTAAAAAGTCTCCAAACAAGTAATGAAGATAAGGAAATGTTAAATATCCCAATTGGATCCTTACATATGTATGTATGTATGTATGTATGTATGTATGTATGTATGTATGAAAAAAATCAGTGTACCCTGGAAGTGAATGGAGGGACCCTATTGCTGAGGACACAGTTTGATGTGAATGCAGGAGAGGGAGAAATTGGACTAAGCTGGAAACTCACTGCCACTGGATGGGTGGCTTTCATGGTACCAAAAGGCGATATGCAGATGACTGGGGGAGAATCATCCCTCATAATGCTGCTCAATGACAGACCCCATGTGTTGCACTATCAACATACCAAACAAGATGTTCCTACTGGTGCAATAGTGGTACGTCTAGTATATGTACAGCCAGCAAATTTTTGATTGGATATAATGCCTGCTCCTAGTGGTGGAACACACATCTGGTACTGTAGGCCAAACCAACCCCTTGTGGCAGGAGAGAACACAGGCCCAGTGGGAAGCCACTGCAATTGTTTTGTTAGATGGATGTGATGCACCTGCTAAAGTACTGTCCAAGTATTTGTGTTTACACCCTTAGGTGAAGTTACTATAGCAGCCACTGTTTAGATGTTCTTGCTATTTCTGTTTTTATAGTGGATGGAATCCCACTGAATGGAAAACTGACAATACAGAGATCCAAAAGTTCAATGCCTTGCCACAATAGGAGGAAGATCACAGTCCACACCTACCACCCCCTCCAAGGCTCAGGGATTTTGTGGAAGAGATTGGTGGAAAGAACGTAAGAGCCAGAGGAAGGGGTGGAGTGTTAACTGGAAGTGTACTCCAACCACTATGCCGGCAAGCTATAGTCACACCTCCTTTCCACACTCATCAAGGAGTTGAGGAGGAAGCCAGTTACCCCTCCCATCAAATCAGTCTACCTTAGCTGTATGTGGGAGAGGGGCTAAGGATATATAAGCTGAGAATGCCAGGAGGCACCTCTCTCACCATTTTCTGTGGCTGTCAGGAAGTCACAGGATCTATATTTGAGAGTGAACTTTCCAGTGCAGCTATAAATGGGGGGGTGCCCACTCATCCGTAAATAAACCCCCACCATATGCTCTGTTTAAAAAAAAAAAAGAAAATGATAGGTATTTAGATAGATAGATGAGAGGGATCTGACTAGACTACAAGTGGATGAACTTCAACTGGGGAACATCTGGGGACAGTGACTTGACACAGTGGGCCTTAACACCCAGGACAGAGTATATGTGTTCCAATGGGGTGGCTATGGGAGGGTGCTGGTGGGGTCAGGGCTATAAAGATGATCCAAATTGTTTGAGATATTCTGTATGAAATACAACAAAATTTAATTAAAAAATTAAAAATTAAAAAGATATATCAGTGTACCTTGTAAATGTGTATGGTTAAGTGACATTAAAATTTTTTTTAATATTTGAAAAGGAAATACTTCTTACTCTGATTTGATTATACACCATTAGCACACACATGTATCAAATTGTTACATTGTGCCCCATAAATTGATACAATTAAAATACTAATTAATAAAAACCTATAGATAGATGGCTCAATGGCTAAAAATACTGGCTGTTCTTGCAAAGGAACCAGGTCTGGCTCCCAGCACCCACATGGTAGCTAACAATCATCCATAACTCCAGTTCCAGAGAGAATCCAACAACCTCTTCTGACTTCTGATGGCACTGCACACATGGGTGCACTTACATAGGTGCAGGCAAAATGCTCATACACATACAATAAAAATAAAAAAATAGAACCTATAGATAATATATATTATATATATTACAGATAATATTATATATATATATATATATATATTCATGATCTTATCTTTACACTCTAGGGCCTCCTGGCCTCAGACATTTCTCTGTCCTCAGACATTTCTCTGTCCTAAACTTCTTTCCTTGATCAGTTCTCTGGACCCACACATAACACCACAAAGTTTTCTCCATTTAGTGCCTGTGGTGGTTTGAATGAGAAATGTCCCCCATAGGCTTCAGTGTTTGAATACTTGGTCTCCAGTTGATGGCACTGTTTGGAGAAATTTGGGAGGTAAGGCCCTGCTGGAAGGAATATGTCACTGGCTGGCGGGTTTTGAGAGTTCATAGCCTAGCCCAAATCTCAGTTTCTTCCCTCTGCTTCTGTTTGTAGTTGAAGACGTGCACCTTTAACTTCTGGCTCCTGCCACTATGCCTGCCACTTGATGCCATAGCTGTCACTATGATGGTCTCTTATCCCTGTGGAACCACAAATCAAAGTCTTTCCTCTATAAGCTGTGTTTGGTCATGGCGTTTTTTCTTTCTTTTTTTTTCACAGCAACAGAAAAGTAACTAACACAGTGTCTAAGTAGTATTGATTACTCAGAAGAGTCCCCTTGAACTTTGTAAACCTTTGGGGTTTTTTTCTTCAAGTTTCAAGTCACTTGGTTCTAGGTCATAGATGGGTGAGACAGAGCAACACACTTAGAAATACATGTTTGGTTTTTGACCACCCTGTCAATGATACTTTGTAATGAGAGCCTAAGCTAGCTAATATATCTCCTCCAAACATAGCAGCTATACAATAATCATTTGTTGAGACTGACTGTATGCCAGTCCTCAAGTGTCATTTTACTTCACTCTAGTTGCCTCATAACAATATAGGATTACTATGTTTAAAGACAATTATTAGCTTTGATGAATTATTCTCATACCATTTACAATCCCAGTTTTTGAAATAAGGTCATGATATGTAGCCCAGGCTGGCCTCAGACTCACAATCTTCCTGCCTCTGCCTCCAAAGTGATAAGATAATAGGTATGCACCACTTTATCACACAAGATTCCATATTTTCATCTGTATAAAGCTTGCTCTGGACCCCCAAAAGCATCACAATGCCCCTCCTTTTAAAGAACTGACATTTTCTCACCAATTCCAAACTCAGTACAACTAGGAAAACCAATACTAAGCAACATCATACTCCCCTATGTTCACCAACATTTACTAAGGAATCTCCAGGATCTGGAGTGATGGGTCAGTGGTTAAGAGCTCTTGTTTCTCATGCAGAACACCCAGGTTCAGTTCCCAGCACCCATGTGGCAGCTCACTGATTCACTGCTGGTACAGACATGAAATGGTCAGTCATATCAAATAAGTCTAGCAGGTTCCTCCAAGGTTAAGACACAGAGCTACTGTATGATGTATCAATCCCATTTCAAGGTATATACCTAAACATACAGACATTCTTAAACAAATGCACACTGCAGCATTAATCATACTAACCAAAAAGTAGAAACAACATCAGTGGATGAATGGCTAAATGAAATGTCATATATGCAAGAGAACACTGTGTACCTATAAAAATGTAATACTAATCTATGCTGAAATATTGATGAGCCTTGAAAACATTATGCTAAGTGAAAGAAGCCATTCACATTATAGGATTTAATTTATGTGATATATCCAGAATAGCTAAACACATGGATACTGAAAATTGATTACTAGATGCCAGGGGTTAAACACAGGGAAATTCGTTATGAATTCTAATAGTTACCAGGGCTTCTTTTTCAGGATAGATGTTGAGAAACGTCTAAAATTAAATAGTAGTGATGACTACAAAACACTGAATATATTAAAAGCTACCGAATTGATACTTGAAAGAATACATTTACTAAGTATAAGTTAAAACTCAATTCCCTGTTCCAAAGTATTACTTAGTAAAAAAAAAAAAAAAAAAAATAGGAGGCCAAGGAGTCTTTTCCACAAGTACTTTGAACTTTCCAAAGCTCTTCATAATCTACTAATTGTTCTGTTCTTATCTCTAATATTTTTCCTCTAGGCCTTATCTATGAGGCAGAAAGAGCAGATATCACCAGTCTCACTGGGCAGTCAGATTCCAGATAAGGTAAAATTAACTGTTTCAATGCCTCTAATTCCACCCAGAGACAAACTGTGACTAGAAGAACATGTACAGCACAGATGCCTGGGCTGATCACTAGAATGCCTGGAAGTCCTTTGTAGTCCTTGGGGTTTCAGTTTGTTTTAGAAACAGGACCTCACATATCCCAAACTAATCTTGAACACACGATGTAGTCCAGGATGACTGATGTAGCCCAGGGTGTCTGTGAACTTCTAATACTCCTGCCTCTACCACTTAAGTACTAAGATTACAGGCTTCTGTCACATTTTTGTTACTGTTTATTCTTAATGAACTATTAGAGATTAAACCCAGGGCTTCACACATTTTAGGTAAACACTGTCCCAACTGAGCCACATCTCAACCCTGCTATTGGTACATTTTCAAAGTGTCTTTGGGCATTTTAATTGCTTAGCCAGTGTTGATAGCCACCAATCCAGACTGGAGAGAAGGAAATGGTTTGGGAAATAGGACTTTTATTGCATAAAGAAACATCTCTTGACTGGGTATGCTGTATGTCTATAATCCCTGCACTTCAGATGTAGACACAGGAGTTTAAGAGCTCAAGGTCATCTTCAGTTACAGTTTGGGATACAAAAGACCTTGTTTCAAAAAAAAAACCCATTAATTTATAGTATGGTTCAAGATGAAAAGATATTGGGGAACACTGTTCTACAGAATCTAGGCAGGCCACTAGTAAGCCTAGAAGGAAATGGGGTGACACCAGGCTCCCAGCACTCTTACACCCTGAATGGGCTGAAAGGCTTGGGCTTACTGACCTACCCAAGAGGTCTATATATTTCAGGAAGGGAGGGAAGAAGTGGGGAAGGGAAGAGGGGGGAGAGAGAAAAAGGGAGGAGGGGAGAAGGGATAGGTGAGAGGGGAGGGGGGAGGGGGAGAAGGGAGGGGGAGAGAGGAGAGAGAGAGACACAGAGACAGAGACAGAGACAGAGACAGAGACAGAGACAGGAATGGGCCTAATTCACCTGTTAGGAAGGAAGGAAGAGAGAGGGTTGGTCAGTTCCCTAATCAAACAGGCTGCCTCAGAACCAAAGGAAAACACAAAGGTAGTGTTAGTGTGGACAACAAAGCCTGCCAAGGAATTTTAATCTCATTCAGCAAGGCTAATTCATAAACAAAGCCCCCTTCATGCTGCTGAACAGCACAGAGAGCTGAGGCTAAAGTTCTGAAGAATAACATCAAAAATGGCACACTGAAAGGAACCCTCTTCAAAATATTTGACATAATATTGATAATAATAAAGTTGTGCTTCTCAGTCACTTCCTGTGTGGTAGGCCTGGCTGAGTGTGTGCCACATGTGATCTCCACTCAGCACATCATTTACAGATAAGCAAATAAGGACAGCAAGGCCACTACCTTAGACAAGGTTGTTCAGCTATCCATAGAGAACTGACCAGAAATCCATAGACAAGGTAGCACCAGAGTAGGCACTGGTGACCAACACATGACACTACCTATAAGCATCTACAGAGAGAGAAAAGGCCTCCTAGAACATGCAGCAAACAATATTAGCAGTAATTACAGCCCAACGACTTCAGTTTGATTTGGGTATTTTTCTATATATTCCTTTTTTCAGCTATGTAGGTTATTACATTAAAAAAACATAAAATCATGTAGCCAGGCCTGATGGCAAAGGCCTGTAATTCTACCTGCTCAGAAGTCTAAGGCAGAAGGTCAGAAATTCAAGTACTATGTAAGCAACTGAGTGAGATTCTATCTCAGAATAAAGTGGTTTTAGAAAAACAGGGGAAATCAAGACAAGAGAGATGGCTCAGTGGTTAAGAGCACTGGTTGCTCTTGCAGAGGATGACCTAGGTTCAGTTCCTGAAATCCACATGGCAGCTAACAACCGCCCATAATTCCAGTTCCAGGGGATCTGGCACCCTTTACTGACCTACACGGGCACTGCACTACATGGGTGCACTTACATACATGCAGGCAATACACCTGTACATGTAAAATAATAAAATAAAATAAATAATAAAAATGTTTTTTATAAAAAAGAAAAATGGGAAAAGAGGGCTGGGGACATAGCTCAGAGGTAGAGCACTTGCTTAGTATGAATAATACTTTGGATTTAATCCCCACTGCAGCAAAAACCAAAAAAATTATATACGTGAGAAAAACAAAATACACAAAAGCCTTTTGCTTCTTCTTGGTTTTAATTTATGAGGAAAACCATTTTTGCATTGGTGATGATTTTTATGTTTTTCATTTACACTTTTGTGTCACCAGTTTTCTGTGTTTCAACCAATTTTAATAGTAGTTTTGTCTTATGACCACAAAAATTAAAATTTTTTAATTGGCTGAAAAAAAACTCATTTTTCTACTTTCAATCCAAGATCCTGGAAAAACACCTGGAATTCCTCTGAATACTGTGGAAGATCAGCTTGTAAATATTTTTCTTCTTTTTTCTTTCTTTTAAATTTCATTTTTGAGAACTTCATAGATGTACACAATAAAATTGATGGCATCTACCCCCATTTCCCACATCTAAATCCCCCTATGGCCCCCACACCCTCTCCTAATTTCTTGTCTTTTATTGCTGTTATTGTATTGGGAGTTGAAACTAGGGCCTCCCACATGCAAGCATTCTATCACTGAACCACAACCCTCTTTTTACCTTTTATTTTGAGACAGGTTCTTACTCAGGCTAGCCTTGAACTCAGAATGTAGCTCAGACAGGTCTTGAACTTGTGACCTTTCTGCCTCAACCTCAACCAACAGAAAATTGGATAAGTAAAACAACTCCTTTTTTCTTTATACTCTTCTGATTGGTTTTTCAGTAAGCATTATTATACTTGTAACAGAAATGAGGGTTGTTTCTAGAATTATGTTTGAAATGGGGAGCCCCAAACTCTTCTAAACAATTTCCACATCCTCAGACACACCACTCATCTGATTCAATACACACTGACTTTTGTAGAAGGCTAAGAAACAATGGCTCAGTCAATCAATGCTTCAGCAATTTCTTTTGAAAGCAAGCTTTTGATATTTTAAGTACCCTCAAGAAAGCAAAAGGTATTCTGTTCCCAGCTCAAGTCTAAAATCCAAACTATAACTTTTAAAAACAGCTCAATTTGCCAGACACATAAATAACTCTTTTAGGTCAATTAGCACATTTCAATGTGCCAAATTAGCAAAGAGTGAGATTCTCAAGCCTATTTGCATTGATGACAGCAAACCTTTCCCAGGAGCCCTCATGGGGACAAGGTGTGCCAGCAGAACTGCAGCCAAAGAACACTGAGCCAAAGTCCGTGAATGATGGGGAGTAGTCCCAGTAATGACAAAGGTGTTGCTAACCTCTTCTGGTGAGTATGAAAGCCGGTGAGATTCAAAAGAACCATCCAAGAGAGAAAAGGAACAGGGCAAAAGGGGAGGGGTGGGAAAGGGAGAGAAAGGAACGACTCTAATAGATCAACATAGATACACAATAATGGACAATTTTGATAATGAGGCAATAATCCACTAAAGGTTATGGGCCTTGAAGAAAGGAGCTTGATGAAAAGGATCATTATCACTCTTCTCATAATGCTAGTAGAATGCAGACATCTGCAAATATAAACATAGGCCAGGCTACTGGCTTCCATCTGGCACAGGAGCTCATACTGTGTCTTAAGCTCCTTTTCTGTATCCAGTCTTCATTGCTCAGAACACTGAACACTGAGAAGAAACTCTCACGGGAGTTATGAGGCAAATGGTGCAAAGGGCAGAGCCCTGGGGGTGCCATATGGGCCCAACTGTCTCTTTCTAGGGCCAGATTACCAGCTCTGCAAGGTTAGAACTGTAACTGGCCATCACATTTCTAACCAGGTTCCATGTGTGTCCTCCATAGCTCCTACTTCTTGGCTTGCTTAGCCTTTACAGAAGGTAATTTAGCCAGGACTGAATGATTTTTCTTTGCAGAGTCACAGGTGCAAAAAAGGTATCCAATATCACTATCAGTACAAAAGTTTCATGAATGTCACAAGGGACTCACAAAATACGCTGCACATCTGTTTTCCAAGCCATGAATTACTAACATGGGCATAGGAATATAACTTGATCCATGAACGGGTTTGTAGTCAGTAAAAGAAGAAAGGAAGTGGTCTATGTCCCTCCTGATACTGTATACAAAACTGTGTGCTTGTGGGCTGGGGCTCAGTTGTAGAGGACTTGCCTAGCATGCACACAGTCCTGGCTGGGTTCATTTTCAAGTGCTACATATACAAAGAAGTGTACTTGTGCGTTCGCCTGGGAAGGGGCTCTGCAATTCTCTTCAGCTACTCAGTGAAGCCCATGATCCAATTTTTATACATGAAAGGAAGCTACAAAGCATTGTCTATGCTTTGCCCCACTAACATGTACACTCACTGTGAATCCTGGTCATGGAATAAGAAAAGATGTGGAGGAGTCAGATCTGAGTTCCAGGCATTCCCCCTTCTTCAGCAAGTCATTCAACCTCAGCACTCTCCCCACTAGAAGACAGGTTCAAATCATACAAGCTTTAAGCACCCAATTAATCTAATTTAATCAATGGTTCTGTTGATATGTTTCCTCCGCTTCCCTTCAAGAAACAAAAGGTCACATCACTGGAAACTGCCTTGAAAACCTTACATCTGAGACTAGATCCTGGTATAAAGAGCACTTACTTGTAATGTGGCCCATTGGAGTACAAGATGCGTCCTATAAGGCGTTAGCTTTGAAGATGGCGAAACAGGTGGAACTGAAAGCTGGGCATTTTCTAGCTGATCTGCAAATGCTGAAGCTAACGTGTTACAAGGCAGAAGAGCTCACGTGTAAATTCACTAATGAGCCTAAATCCTTTAGCTGAGTGTGGCAACTTCCTCCAACTCCCTCTCTTTATGTATTTGAGTGTAGATATGTAGTGGGATGAGCACACACACTAATTAGCTCTTTTTAATTTTCTTGCTTCCTCATTATTGCTAATGAGGAATAAAGGATTAAAAACATAAAGGGCAAAGAAGGAAGGGCAAAAGAGAAGTCAAAAGCTGTTTCCTGCCTAATTGGATCATCAGGTTTAAGAGAGAATCGCCAGCCTTCCGGTGTCTCATTTGAAGTAAATCAGAGCCCAGCTAAAGGGCTGCAAAGCAAACTTCCCTAAAGGCCAGAGTTCTCAGGAGTCCCAATCACATGAAAGAGCCAAACCCAGACCAATTTGCAAAGACAAAGACAAATGGAGACATAAGTTTTCCTCACCTTTATTTTAGAAAGAGTATAATGATCTACGAGAGTGGCTGCAATCACTTAAGACAATCCATAAAAGAAGTTTTCAATGACAGGAAAAGTGATAAACATACTTGATAAGCTGCTTAGCTATAGCTTGACATTTATTTGGGAAGTACTAGATATTTATGCAACAGATACCATAGCACATTTACTAGGATGGGAAGGAGGGAAAGAAGGGAGAGAGGAGAGAGAGAGGGAGAGGAAGAGAGGGTAAGAGAGGGAGGGGGAGAGAGGGAGGGAGAGAGGGGGGAAGAGAGAAGGGAAGAGAAAGAGAGGGAGAGGGAGAAGAATAGGGAGAGATTGAAGGGAAAAGAGGAGAAAAAGAGGAAGAAATGGAGGGAGAGAAGAAACTCAAAGTGTGACAGAGGAGAAACAATGATCTCTGTGTAAGACACTACAGGTTCTGTGGAAAGCACTAGGGCCCCCCAAATTCATGTCAAAGTTCTATCACCCAGTATTTCAGAATGTTAATATATTTGAAGACTGGGGATTAAAGGGGAGATTAAGATAAAAACAGGCTATTAAAATGGGCTCTGATCCAATATGATAGACTTTTAAAATAAAAGTTGGCCATACCAAGAAATCCTATGAGAAAGAAACAAGATGGCTGTCATCTTCACGCTATAGAAAGAGGCAGAAGAAGTCAATCCTGCTGGCATCTTTACCTTGGACACAGTAATTGCACTTTGCCTCAAAAGTTTCTACAGAGATTAACTAAATCCGTTCATGTATAACAGCTACAACACCTGGCACAAAATAAACACTCAACAATTGGTAGCTGATAATGGTGCCCCTGTAGTTACTGATAACAGGCAGAGGAGAACATCAGGAGACCCAGAGACCCAGTGACACTCCCACTTTGTTACACAATTGGCACAACAATAGTGGCTCAATGAAAACCTTACCAGCTGCTTCCTAAACGCCCTTGGGGTGTGACCAAGCCCCTCAGGGTCTTTATTCACCTGTTGGTTCATTGGTAGTCTTAACTTGTACCACATATTCAGGGACATGACAAAGTTCCACTGTGGCAAGGTTCCACTAGGAATGGAACTGCAGGTGGCAGAAGCTGTTTGGCCAGAGTTTTGGGCTGGCCACATTCAAACTCAGAATCACTGGCTCCACTAGGGTAGGGAGTGCTTTTTGTGAGGTGCTCCCAATCCCTGCACCAGTCCTGGTATCTGAGAGAGCTGGGGAAAATCAAGACAGCAAGTTCTCTGTCTACCTGACCTCACAATCTTCTGAGAGTTGGAATGATGTGAGCAGAGAGATGAGATAAGAGAGCAGTGTGTCCTCACCTCAGCCTCAGGAGTTCCTGAAATAGACAAGTGGCAGCTTGTGCCTCCCAGTCCTAAGCCAGGACCAGTAAGAGCAGTGGGATAGGAAAGTAGCTATTTTTTTTAATAATCTTTTTTTTTTAAATATTTTATTTTACTTAAGTTTTTCCTTTTATGTGTATGAATGTTTGTGTGCATGTATGATAAGTGTACCGTGTGCATTCAGGGCACACAGAGGGCAGGAAGAGCATTAGATCCCCTGAAATTGGACCGTCAGTTGTTAGCCACTATGTGGGTGCTGGGAACCAAACCTGGCTCCACTGCAAGAGCAGCCAGTGTTCATAACTGCTAAGCCATCTCTCCACCCCAAGTAGCTATTTGTTAAAGTACATTATTTATTTTGTCAATTTGGCTTATTTGCACAAGTCTGTGACACAGAATGTCCTTTCCTATGAGGACCAAGGAAAGAGTACTTTTTTAAAAGTTGGTGGTGTTTATTTGGTGCTGGGGAAACAATCCAGTGTTTATATACACAAAATATGTGTTTGTCCATCGAGCTACACCTAGAGCTCCAGGGTAGGAGTTCTGATTCTATACTTTAGCAGATAAAGTCAAGTCAATCATATTACGGGGGATACATAAGAGAGAGCAATGATGCCTATGGGGCAACCTATGTCTGCCTGGTCATGCCATCTTAAGAGGGAACACTGAACAGAGTGAATCTTGCCTATTAAGTCAGAAACAGTACTTCCCGCTATCCTCACTTCATGAGCCCAAATGGTCCACGTCGAATGTGCCTCAGGCTTCTTGGAGGAAGGCCCTAGGCCATCTAAGCTACCATCTAAATAGATTCAGATACAGTAAATCTGATGTGGGACCTGAAACCCCATATTTCTAATAAACAGCACCCAGGAGATGCTAGTCTTCAGAACAGACTTTGGATTGTATACTTAGAATACCTGAGTTATGAATGCCTAATACATGATCTCTTGGAATGGTCTGAGGAGCGCTGCTTTGACATCACTTGGGGGTTTGCTACAAGTGTGTATTCCCTGCTATCATCCTAGACCCTGTCAATTGGTTATTTTATGGGTGTGGCCTGGCAAGGCTCTCTGCTTGTTTCTTTGTTTTATGGTGCTATGGATGGCACCCAGCATCTTGAACATACTAAGCAGGCACTCTAGCACTGTGCTATAGCCCCAGTCTAGTTAGATAAGCCCAAAGCAGAGTGAGGGTTCAAAATCAATGCTTTAGACATACTTTCCCTATTAAGTTATTTTTTAAATTTTATTTAGTTTATGTGTCTGAGTATATTGCCTGAATGTGTAAGTGCACCCATGTTGTGCGATGCCCATGGAGGTCAGAAGAGGGTGTTGGATCCCCTGGAACTGGAGTTAAGGATGGTTGTTAGCTGCCATGTGGGTGCTGGGAGCCAAACCTTGGTCCCCTGCAAGAGCAGTCAGGGATCTTAACTGCTGAGCCATCTCTCCAGCCCATCTTTTAATTTCTATCATTGTATCGTATACATCTAGAAAACAACAACCATCATAAGAGTATTCAGGAATATCTATGGAAAGGAGCTGATGCTCGTTACATCCTTCAAAAGGAGGACTATACAGCGTGGTTTTAGGAGAGGCTAGACTCTGGTCCTAACTGTCACAATTTATGTGACATCCTGAATGTCTGTTTCTTCCTCTGTGAAACAAGAGGCCACAGTACTTGCCCTGTCTAGCAACCTCACAAAACTATCATGTCAAAAGAGCTTGTCAATTATAAAATTCTATCCAGAAGGATTATCATTTCAAGACTTAAACTATGATCTTCATCTATGATGCAAATTTAAGTCATCAAAGTACCCATAATACCCAGTTTTACAGGTCATTTCTTTCCCTGGACTTTCTAAAAATGGCCTGATAAGTTCTTGGCAGCACCATATGAAGGAGTCTGAGAACAGTGTACTATAGCCTCTCAGGCTTGTAGCTCCTGCCTCCTCTGAAGTGGAAGGCGGAGTAGGTGATCCACTTTGCCAGTGGATTTGAGTAGATGAAGAAGAAATACAATTCTTGTTCAAAGGAGACCTTAGTAAAGTGGACAGGTTTTACAGGCCCCTAGCATATTATTCTAGATCAGTGGTGTTCACTGTACAAAAGACCCCCTTAAAATATCTGGAAGCCACTCTGTCTAAATTTGGGTCCTTAGTCCCATTTCTTTCTATCAAGTTTGTCTAAGAGTCTTAATACCAATTTTAGTTTGCTGTGGTTCTGATCTAAATCCTTACTGGAACCCCAGAGTTCTAACAAATTACTCCAACCCCAACAAGCCTCTATTGACTTCAGACATGACTGTATCAAACTTATTAACATATACAAATTAAAATTACATGACTATACAGGCAAAGAATTAGGATAAGCCCTGAACCACAAAGGAGTGAGCATATCTGATTTGGATGCTGCTGATTCATTTCTAGAAAAGTGTACTTACCAGCCGTGTATTTACCACAGGAAACAGCAGTGCCAGAAGAGCTCCATTCAACATGTGCATCTGTAATCTAGAGAGGAAAGAAGATCAATAGGTCACAAAGTAGAAAAAAATGTATGAGATTAAAGTAGGCCATGTGGGAGAAGACTATATAAGTGGCTCTGTGTAAAACAGCCCTGGAGTTAACCCACATGCAAAATAAATTAAAAGCAGAATGTTGTGTATATTTTAACTGAAACTTTCTGAAAAGCACCATCACTGCCTTAGAATCCCCAGAACATTTCCTGAGCACATTTTGGTCACTGCATTTCATTATACGAGTATGTGTTCCCTAAGCATTCAGTCAGCACCAACCAATGGCTCTAACTGCTGTGGCATTTAAAGAAGGGAACTGTAACAGCTAAGTGTTCCGTTGTTACTATAGAAGCCTCTTTATTAGAACATAGCTGCTTATTTACACAGCCATAGTCAGTCTTTCCTCAGTGACCTGGGCAGAAAAGGGCTGGTACCATCAAGGGACGTAGCTGTGATGGGTGCTGAAAACACCTAGGAGGCAAGCCTCCAGGCACATCTGTGAGGGAGTCTCTAGATTAAGTTTAGACTCTGAGAATATCTGTGAGGAATTTTCTGTAACCTAGAATCGTGAGCCAAATAAACCCTTTTTTCTCCTAAGTTACTTTTATCAAGAAACAGCAACAGGAAGAAAAGGAAAGAAAAATTAAGACGGGAACAAATTTCAATGTGGTACAAACTGTGTTTCCCTGCTATCTTAGCAAGGCCCTTAGTAGCTGCTGTAGGAGGTGTAGAAGAAAATCACGGAAACCCCTGTCCTTTCTCTGATTTATTCTATATGTAGGATTCTGTAGCTTAAACAATAAGTAAGGCTAGGGCCTTCTCTCTGTGGTAGGACTCTTGCCCAGCAAGCATAATGCCCTGGTTCCATTCTTAGTATTATAGAGGAGGGGAAGAGAGGATGGGGAGGGAGAGGAGACAAGGAGGAACATGGAGTAGTGAAAATAGTTCCCAGTCCCAATACCAGACATGATAAGCACACTACACATCCTTCTTAAGGGAAGAACAATTAACTCAGGAACAAATCCTTCTTGTGAAGACTCTGAGGAGGGACTTAAACAGCTTTATTCATCATTCAGGGCAAATGGTTCTTTACTACTGAGGAAAAGGCAAAGAATGACAGTTTGTTGCTCTTGAAGAAAAGCTTATTTGATAGGTTGTGGACAACCACCACTGAGTTGTGCCTCTCAGATACTCAACAGTAAAGACCTTAGCTGAGTAAGACACTAATTGGTATATTCTCTCTCTCTCTCTCTCTCTCTCTCTCTCTCTCTCTCTCTCTAAAAAAAGTGTGTGTGTGTGGTGTCTCTCCCCACCCCCTGGCAGTCCTAGGACACCAGAATATCTTCTATCTTCTATATAGAACAAGCAGGCCAAATGTGAAGAACCTTATGAAACATGTCAGATCTGTGGGCAACATGTGCCCATTATAACTAGGAATGCAGCCCAACACCAAATCATAAATTTACTTAAAAACAAAATGAGTTTTTTTAAAAACTTAATTGTGTGGTTTTTCAAGGGAGAACTTTGTAGATGGCAATGTTGTATCAAAACAAAAGGTTGAACACACCTGTACCTAGACCTTTGGCTCTTCTCTTGGAGCTCACAAAAGTGGATTTAAGAATAAGAGATTTGGCCAAGATCTTTGCAGACTGCCTGAGAGCACCTAAATCAGGCCTCTGCATGGTGTTAAGTAATGGAAGCAACCTAAGTGTCCCTCAACTGAGGAGTGGATAATGAAAATGTGGTACATTTACACAATGGAGTTCTACTCAGTGGTAAAGAAAGACGAAATCATGAAACTTGTAGGTAAATGAATGGAACTAGAAACTGTTATACTAAATGAAGTAACACAGACTCAGAAAAATAAATGATGTATGTTCTCCCTCATTTGTGGATCCTAGCACCAAATACTTATTTGTGAGTATATATCCTGTTGTACCTGCAGGAGCCAGGAAAATGGAAGGGAAACATGGAGGTAAAAGGAAAGGAGTCCAAGAGAGAGGAATAGTAGTAGACAGGTGTTACTTGGGGGGAAATGAGTAAAATGGAGGTATTTTAGGTAGAGGGAGGGTTATACAGGTAACTATGGGGGTAAAGGGGAAGAAGGAGCTTAGGAAAGGGAGAACCATAGGAAACAGGTATCATTAAGGGAGAAATGGGGGTACTTTAACTTGGGAGGGATGGAAGGTTAGATAGGGAGAGAGAAGAGAGAGAGATAAATAATGCCTAGCTGGTGTAAAAAACCAGAGGGAATCATGTTACTTTGAAAAACTACTGAAAAAATATACATATACTATCTCTACATAAGTCCATGTATATAGCTGAAGGCTACATAACAAGAAACAGTGCCGGACAGGAGAAACCTCCCTTTGAGTTGCTCACCAGGGTAGAACAAGAGCCTCCCCAAATTCCACAGGCTGTTGTCACAACCCTTGATTGCCTCCCAGAACTTGAAGGTAAGAACCTACTGCTGAAGATAAGACATACTTTGGACACATGACTCAGAGCAACAGAGACGGAACTGACCTGGAAACCACCTCCCTGAAAGCTAGCTCTCATAATTTTAGAGAACACTATGCAAGCTGCTAAGAAAGAACATCAATCGGTGGTCCAACCCCAGGTTTAAGGCCTAATAACCACAACAATGAACAACACAGCAAGCTATACTGGGGCAGTAGTGGCACTTTTATCTTGTGGGTAATCAACAGCTACCTAATTGGACCTAAAGGAACTCATATGTGGTACTGTAAACATAGCCAAATACACATGGCTGAAGAGGTCATCAATCATAGAGTAAACTCCAAGGCTGTCACATCCCTAGACAAATGCAATTTCTTGCTATGTGCTAAATATAGACCCTTATATTTAAAGACAAGTATGCTAGTCATCACTTATTAAAAAAAGTTTCTTTTGCAACAGATAGAGACTATTACAGAATTCTACAGCTGGTCACCACAGAGATTAAGTGTCTATGAAATGCCCAAACCTGTGTGACACATCTACAATAGAATCTCTACACCTAAGACTCATGGAATATAGTGGAACAAGAGGAAGAGAAAGTACTAATGCATCCCTCAACTCTCATCAACGAAGTTCCTTCATGCTACAGAGGGCAATGAACCCAGGGCTCAGGAACCACTCGGAAGAGGGAGCAGAAAGATTGTAAGGGCCAGGGGAGGAGCTGTGTGAACATATGGAAATCGTCTTCCAGGCTCCTGAGATCTTGCTCGTATGAATTTACAGCAAGGGCAAGAGCACGTACAAGACCCATGCAAACTCAAGCAGACAAAAATCTAGCATAGAACTGTGAAAATTGGCAGCAGGCCCCAATCTTATCTGAAGAACTACTGAGTGGCTGATTACTGCTGGGTGAGGAAGAGCTGATCTTCTTTAGGGGAAATACTCTAGATAGGCTGACTAGACCCTAGTGGATGAACTTGCACTGAGGGATGTGAGGGGACACTAACTTGACTCAATAGGCCTAAACATAAATGATAAGGCATGCAATCCAGTGGAGGGTGCTATGGGAGCAAGCCGAGGAGTATAAAGAGGACTTAAGATGTTGTATATGAAATACACAAAACTTCAATTATAAAAGAGAACTAGGGGCTGGAGAGATGGCTCAGCAGTTAAGAGCACTGACTGTTCTTGCAGAGGACCCAGGTTCAATTCCCAGCACCCACATGGTGGCTATGAACCGTCCTTAACTCCAGTTCCAGGGGAATTCAAAGCCCTCTTCTGACCTCCACGGGATTTCATGACATGAGTGTACTCACATACATGCAGGCAATATACTCATACACATAAAATAAAAAT
>NW_008355642.1:1934124-1935317 GCF_000622305.1 Nannospalax galili
AGGTGATATGCCAATGAATTTCATCTAAAACCCATTATTTATTTCATAAGTACAGTATGCCTTTATGCAGAGAACAGAAAAGAATACAGTATTTTTCTACTTCCATTAAATAAATACATACATAAATCAAGACAAGTTTTATTAAGTTCTGTGTAGGTTTGTTATGGTATATAAAGGATGTGACAAAAAAAACCCCGCATAATCTTAAAATTTCTAAGATCATAGTTTAGTCAACTAGTGTAAGGAACAAAATACTTATCTAGTCAAGGTTTATCTGAGAATGGCTTCTGCCCAAGCTTTACCTACATAGCACATGATAAAGAAGAGTTTTTGTTGCTTGCCCTCCAACGTCAACTAAATTCCAGGGGACTATGGAGCATCTCTCAAAATGTCCTGTAATTGTGGTGAGTCACCTGTCCTCTTGTTCAGGGATGCCATGGAGACCCCACGAGATGGACTTGAACCAGTGTCAATGCAGAGGAAACATTTCCTCCATGCTTCCAAGTGAAGCCAGCCATGGTCGAGCAGGACTTTTGACTTATCATCACATAGATGGAACTGGTAAAAGAAAGGATTCAGGGGCTCCTCCCAAGCCCATGTAACCCTTGAGGAACAGATCTTCAAATGACCTTAAGAGTAAAAATAAATTGGTTTATCTGGGCTAACTGCATGGTCTTAAACACTGAAAAGGAAAATATAACCAAAGATTAAAATTATCAATATAACTAAGAGTACAAGGGATCACACTTCCCAGACATCAGGCTCAAGTCTATATAAAAAGTGATTTAGATAATTATTTCTCATTGATGATTTTGTTCCTAACCAGAAAGTGCTCTGTCCCCCTATTTAGAAGCCTTTGAGAGGGACCTGACACTGATTCTAACTACTCCAACAGCTATCAAAATACCTGAGAGCAAATCCTGAGGCCATTACTCTAGAGTCCAGCCTTGGAAGACAAAAGAAAAATGAGGAGGAACCCAACAGAGGGATGATTTTGGAAGCCATTGTCAAGAAATTCCAACGGACTCTCATATGAGCATTTGAAAATTGCCTTGTTCTGTGATAAACATTACCACTGAAATCTACCTGATGACTTTATATCCATACTCAGGTGCCAAGGACCCGAGTGTAACTGACTGTGACTAGTAATAATCAGATACATAGAGATTAAAGACACATGTGCAAACATCTAA
>NW_008355642.1:1935473-1950351 GCF_000622305.1 Nannospalax galili
TTACAGCCACCTTTGAAAGAGATGTATCCTTGCTCTGGAATGTGTTACTGAATATGTTAAAGCTGTAATGAAATGCTTCTTCTAATCATGTGGTTATTAAATAGAAAGAAGAAAGAAAGAAAGAAAGAAAGAAAGACAGACAATTGCCCTGTTCTGACTTTTTTCTAGTTCCCTGTCTAGCAGATGTAAGACTTTAAATTTTGGTCTGCAATACTGTAGTGCCCACCTGTAGCTAAGGGAGACAACCAGCTATTCTAAAATGATGGCTAAATTTGTTTTCTCCCCCTACCTAGAAGACTTTGTGAGGGAACTGACACTGATTCTAACCATTCCAACAGCTATCAAAGTGCCCGAAAACAAATCCTGAGTCCATCACTCTCGAGTCCAGCCTTGGCAATGGACTCTGACATGAACATTTGAAATTTGCCCTGTTCTGACCTTTTTCTGGTTTCCTGTCTAGAACTTGTAATGCTAACTACTCTTGCCCTTCTTTCTCCTTCACATCTCCTAGGCACAAGTGAAGGACATTCTTTCCCCCTACAGATAAGAGTTATGCTATTTGGGAGTCTTTTAGATAGACCCACTGAAGGGGGACCCCAATTGCCTCACCTTGCATCCCTGTTTAGCATGAAAGAAACCAGAGCGGTTGTCCCGATTCCCCATTGGCAATTTGGGTAACCTCTTCAGAGGATGGTTTGATAAAAATAGGAGGTAGGAATTGGCTAGGTAGTTAGGGTCAAAAGCCCCAAAGAAAAGTAGCCAGTTTCCTGGCTAAAAGTCAAAATGTCCTTGGGCCTCTTAGCAACATACTCTGCTCCAAAGGCCAAAAAGGTCAAAAGTATTTGGGAGCTCTTATCTAATCCCTAAAATGATTTTAGGCTTACCTCTTCAGAGGGAGGAATGTTAGAGTAGCAAAAATCCCTATTAAAAAAAAAAGAAAAAAGAAAGTACATGAAGTTGTCAGGAAAAAGTGATGGGGAGATATGGGAGGAGTTGGAGGGGAGGAGAGAGAGTGGGGTGAATTTGATCAAAACACCTTACATGCATGTGTGAAATTCTCAATACATTTTTAAAAAATGTATTAAAAAATGAATAAGAGAGCCTTCAAGTAGACCTCATTGCCTAGTGCAGAAGACTCAAGGCTGCTCTTTATATCCCCCAGTTTGTTTCTTCCAGCTGTTCTTTGTCACTAAATCCTCAATGATGGTGATAATATGTCCTTAAGGTATTTCAAGCAAGTAATTAACTCCTTTAGGTGAATTCTCTCATTTAATTTTGATAGCAATCTTCTTAAACAGGCATCATGACTATGCTGATTTGAATGACGTGTTCCCTCATAGGCTCGAATGTAAACATTTGAACACTTGGTGGTGCTGTTTGCAGAGGTTCAGCAGATACAGCCTTACTGGATGAAGTACGTCAGTGGTGACTGGTTTTAGAGTTCATAGCCACATCACATCTCCAGTTTCTTTCCCTGTTTCCTGTGCCTGCTTGAAGACATGAGCCCTCAGCTTCTGCTCTGCCACTATGCCTCCCCACCATGATGGACTCTCATCCTTCTGGAATCATAAGCCAAATAACAAATAAATTCTTCCTTCTACAAGTTGGCTTGGTCGTAGTGTTGTTGTTATTTTCGGGGTTTTTTTTTGTTTTTTTTTCGGGAGCTGAGGACCAAACCCAGGACCTTTGCTAGGCAAGTGCTCTACCACTGAGCTAAATCCCCAACCCCGGTCATAGTGTTTTAAAACAACAACAGAAAAGTTAACTAATACTGTGATTTTCCCCTTGTTGTGTTATATAAACGAGGTTCATTCAGAGAAGTAAGGTGACCTGGTGACCTGGTCAATGGCAGCATTCACACCCAGATTTATCTGACATCAGGCCTCAAATGCATATTGTTCTCACTGCCTTATAGCATAGCCTTCCTCCCTTCTTCCTTCCCAATATGACCTCAAATAACAAGTGAGGAATGCACTTCTGTCCTTCCTTTTGATTTCAGGTATCACTCCACAGCTTCCTGCATTATCTGCCCCTGAGTTAAGATGACTTCAACGGTGACCTTAAGTGGGAAAGATTTTAGACACACCCAGGTCATTATAGTTAGCAGGACTAGGCTCGTTGCATAAAAAGAAGAGGCACACCAATCCAATGTCACTCCTCCCACTTCAGGCTGACCAGGTAACTTTTCAGGAGGCCATCCAAGTGGACATCCTATGCTCTGGGAAACAGATTTTAGGTATTGAGTAAAGTTAACTTTGGCCTAATTCAGCCCTTTGGCCTTCCTCTCTAACAGTCATAGCATAGACTCATACTGAGTAAGGAAATATCACATCATCCACGTGCTATTCTGGTGCTAACCTTGCCACTGACCTCAGAGAAATGTTGGCATTTGTACAAGGCCAATTAGACATTCAGGTATCCAAAGTTATATCTTGAGGATTATGGGATAGATTTCCAAAGGCCTATGAAAGGCCACTGATAAAGAAATTAATATTAATGTCAAGTCCCAAAATGGGTAAGTTTCCAGGTAAAGATAAGACTTGTTCTACAGTCTCAAAAATCAGTTATGAGAGATATATACATGTGTATATATATGTATATAGGTAGGTATAATATGTATCTATGAAGACACATGCTGAAGTGTGAGTTATTATCTTTAATATTGAACATGAACAAATCATGGGGCTAACATTCAAGTATATCATCTCCTTCAATCCTCGTAGTTTTTATTATAACTGTCATTATCTTCTTCACTTAGCTGAGAAAACCAAAACTCCAACTTGAGTTACTTGCCCAGGATCACACAAGTAATAAGTGACAGAGGCATAAGTCAACAAGTTCTTGAGACAGGGTCTTCCTGTAGCCCCAGCTGTCTTGGAACTAACTATGTAGACCAGGGTGGCCTTCATCTCACAGGGATCCTCTTGACTCTACTTCCCAAGAGCTAAGATCAAAGGCATGCGCCACCGCAGCAGGCCTCTTTTTGCTACCATATTCATCTTCAAATGTATGGCATGACCATAATATATGTCTTATGGGGTATGGGGGAGTTGTAGAGTGGGGAGTGATGTCTGTTTGCATGCATATTTGCAGACGAGGCAAGAAAATGTTAAGGGAAACTGATGGGGCAGGAAAGGTCAGTCTAGAGAAATGTCATCCTTTGTGTATTTAATGGTCAAGTGACCTACTTTACACAGCTATGCCACCCTCGCTAAATCTAGAACATAACACATCAGGTTAAAAAATGACTAAATCAGAGGCAAGAGCTTTTGTTTTTACTTTATACCTGTATGCAGCCTGCTAACCAGATTTCCACAGGTTATAGCAAAGATGTATTGGGCCATTAGAAAATTCTGTGAGAGTTCCTATATCTGTACAATGGAAACCATAATAACACCCAATTCATAAGATTTTTATAAGAGTTAATATAGCTAAAATGCTAGGAAAAGCATATGCTATTATAGTAAGACTCATATATGTGTTTGTTAAATAAATGGAAGAAACCTCACTTAAATTCTCAAGAGAACTAATGGAATGGAGAGAATGTGGGAAATAGATAAGAGAAGGTAGGAGGGAAACTTCTCTGGTCCAGTGCTGTAGCTCACTGGTAAATCATTTGTTTGGTATGTTTAAAACACTTGTTTCTATGCCATATCTACGAGTGAGCGAGCGAGTGAGCGAGTGAGAGAGAGAGAGAGAATGAGAATGGGGGAAATGTACCCCTCTCCAGTGAGATAGTCCCAGAGAAAGGAGGGCTCAGGTCTTTGACAAGCAAACTAAGCAGTCCACACCTACACTTCTATCTGGCCCTTACATCCCAAAGGCAACACTCCTTTACCTTCATCATCCCAGCACCAGGTACTAACTAGGCAACTAAAAACAACACCTCCAATCAGAGCTTACAGAAATTATTCAAACCAGATATTCCTGAACTGTTCCCTCTGCACTGCCGTACTCTGCCTTTCCCACAGAAACTCCAATAATGCCAGTGGCCTAAGGCTTTGTTTTTTCTTTGCTTTCTGCCTACTGGATACTTTGCCTTGGTGTCTTTTCCATATAGCCCTACTAAGAATATTAGACTCCTGTGAATAAAGTATACTTTGTTTTTCTCAGCTTCTATCTTCTCTTGTAGCTACACCTGATTCATCACCTGTTTTTTTAAAAAAATACAAATTAGCTTTTGTTGCTCTCATGTACATTTCCTGTAAGCAATCTTGGTTTGTGCTGTTAGCTTAGTTAATTAGAACCTATGGCTCCACAAAGGTAAGATTCCAGTTCTCATCAAAATGATCTAGATATTTCAAGCAATTCTGATCAAAATCCCAGCAGCATGTTTTGCATATATAGATAAACTAACTCTAAAATGTATGTGGAAAGGCACAGAAACAGGAATAGCTACAATTGTAATTGATTCTGTAAAGTTAGAGCAATCAAATCAATGTGCCATTGGTCAAGAACACACACATCAATCAAAAGAGAGTTCCAGAATCAGATAACACTGATATGCTTATTTGATTTTGACAATAATGCAAATGTTATTAGAACGATTGTATATGCTTACATAAAATAATACATATACATATCCTAAACTTAACATCTTACATAAAGGCTAAATAGGCAATAAAATATAATAAATCCAAATAGAAAAATTTAAAGGATAAATAAATTTAAAATAAAATGAGGGAAAAAATCTCTGTGACCTTTAGTTAAGAAAATAATTCTTTGACATAATACCAAAAATACAACACATTAAAAAAATGGTGAATTGAGATCAAAAAAATTTTTAAACTTTTGATTTCAAACATACTTCAAAGAAATTTTATCTAGAACATATAAGGAATCTACAAACTCAACAAAAAGCAAAGAACTCAATTTAAAAATGGGCTAAAATCTGAATATACACATCACCAAAAAAGATATATGTGGGGGACTGGAGAGAGAGCACTTGGCTCCTCTTGCAGAGCACCTGAGTACCTAATGACCTGAAACTCCAGCTCCAGGAGATTAGATGCCTTCTTCTGGCCTCTGAGGATACCCATACACATGTGGCATACACCATACACAGACACATCCACATAAAGAAATTTTTAATTAAAAGAAATAAGACATATGTGGCTGGAGATGTAGCTCAGAGGTACAGAACTTGCCTAGTGCAGGAGGATCTGGATTCAATCCTTAGCACCACAAAAAATTTTTAAAGATTTTAAAATGCCAGGCGTGGTAGTTGCACGCCTTTAATCCCAGTCCTCAGGAGGCAGATCTCTGTGAGATGGAGGCCAGTCTGGTCCACATAGTGACTTCCAGGTGGACAGGGAGTAGTGAGAACTATCAAAATAAAATTTTCAAAAATGCAAAAAGATAAAAGGATGGCAAACAAACATGGGAAAGGGCACTCCACACCGTTAGTGAAATGCAGGCTCAAACCACAATGAGATATCACTACTTACCAACTAACAGAACTGCTAAAATAAAAATACCAAGACTAGCAATCACTGGACAGCATGTAGAGAAATTAGAACTCCCATGCATTGTGGGTAGAGATATAAGATCCAAAACTGCCACTTCAGAAAAGTTCATCAGTGTATTGCAAAGTTTTTAAAAGGTGTCGAAAGCTGAAGGTACACTATGGCATAATAACCCTGCTCTAGGACATTCACCATGCTGAAACGAAAATTTATGTTTTCATGAAAATCCAAATGTTTACAGCAACTGTACTCATTAATAATCAAAATACAGAGTCAGTGCAGGTTCCTTTAAAGGAGAAAATAAACACATGCACACATGCGCATGCGCGCGCGCACACACACACACTATGGAAAACCTCTCAGCAACGAAATTGAGTAAACAACTGATAAAAGCAACTTTGACTGAATCTCCAAGGCAGTCTGTTGCATGCACAATTGCACTCTCAAAAAGCTACTTACATTAGGGTTCCATTTATACGACATTCTTTTTGTGTGTGGGGGGGTTGAGACAGGGTCTCCTCGTACCCCAGCTGGCCTGGAACTTGCTATGTACATCAGGCTGGCCTCAGTTTCACAGAGATCCACCTGCCTCTGCCTCCCAAGTGCTGGGATTCACAGCATGTGCCACAATGCCCGGCCATTTATATGACTTTTTTTTTTTTTTTGAGACAGGGTCTCCCTGTGACCCCCAGCTGGCCTGGAACTCACTATATAGACCAGGCTGGCCTCGAACTCACAGAGATCCTCCTGCCTCTGCCTCCTGAGTGCTGGGATGAAGGGTGTGCACCACAATGCCTGGTTTATATGCCACTTAAAGAATTACTTATTATTTTTAATTTTATGTGTACGAATGTATTGCCTGCATGTATATAAGCGCACCGTGTCATGCAATGCGAGTAGAGGTCAAAAGATGGCATTAGATCCCCTAGGAATCGAGTTATGCATGGCTGTTAGCCACAATGTGAGTGCAGGGACTCAAACCCAAGTCCTCTGTAAGAGCAGTCAGTGTTCTTAATCACTGTGCCATCTCTCCAGCCCTGACCTTAAATGGGGAAACTATGGTAGAAGGGCTAGACAATGCGAGAGATAAATAATGCCTAGCTAGTTTTAAAAAAACCAGAGGGAACCATATTAGTCCAACAACCTACTGAAAAATTATACACACAAATAGATCAAGGAATATATGTGTAGGCAAGGTTTATTTGAGAATGTTTGGTTTTTGCCCAAGCTTTATTTACATGGCACATGGTAACTAAAAGTACCAGACTGGTGGAACTAACCTTCTTGGATGTTTAACAGCCATACTTTGAGGCCTACACTAATTTGGTCAGAGGGACATAAAGGACAGCTTTGGCTCCTTTCCCTCCTAGGTCAACTAAGTTCCAGGGGACTATGAGCATCTCTCAAAATGTCCTGTAACTGTGGTGAGTCACCTGTCCTCTTGATCAAGGAGGCCATGGAGACCCCACCAGATGGACTTGAATGAGTGTCCAGTCTACAAAGAGGAGGGTCAACACAGAGGAATCATTTCCTCCATGCTTCCAAGCAAAGCCAGCCATGGTCAAGCAGGACCTTTGACTTACCTGCACATAGAGGGAACTGGTAAAAGAAGGAGCCAGGGGCTCCTCCCTAGCCCATATGACCCCTGAGGAACAGATCCTTAAATGGCCTTAAGAGTAAAAATAAACTGGTTTATCTGGGCCAACTCTAGGGTCTTAAACACCCAAAAGGAAAGTATAACCAAGGATTAAAGGGATCGATATAAAATTTTAAGAGTCCATATGTATAGCTAAAGGCTACATAACAAGAAACAATGCCAGACAGGAGATACTTTCCTTTGAGTTGTTGGCCAGGGTGGCCCAAGAGACTCCCAGACAGTAACCCAGCATAGAACTGGGAAAAAGAACAGCAGACCCCAATCTTCCCTAAAGGAATATTGGCAACTGATTGCTGCTAGATGAGGAACATCTGATCTTCCTAAATCAAGGATCTCTAGATAGGCTGACTAGATTCAGCAGATGGACAAACACTGGGGAATGGCTGGGGGCGCCAACAACACACTGGACAGTAACAGAGATGACAGAGTATATGGGCTCCAGTAGGGGGTGGGCTATGGGAGGGTGCCATTTGGGAAGTGAGTATATAGATGAATAAGACTGTTTGGCATGTTGTGTATGAGATACACACACAAAAATCAACAAATTATAAAATGAGTTGTATTTGGGGTGGAAGCATAAAAAGTTACTTCATGTTAATTAGTAGAGGTGATAAACATTACCATTGAAATCTACCTGATGACTTTATATCCATGCTCAGATGCCAAGGAGCGCAGAAAGTAACCGACTATGACTAGTAATAATCAGATACATAGAGATTAGAGATGCAGGTGCAAACATCTAAGTGTTAGTAGCATTGAGTTAGTAGCATATGAGTCTTTCTGTAGGAAACAGTATATTTTAAAATGAAATGGAGATCTTCTTCAAAGGTTAAAAGCACATTCAATTTTATGTTTTACAGGGTTTATTCTGAGTTCAATACTGTATAACTGTATTAATTCAACTGTAAACCTAAAAATTTACAGCCACTTTTGAAAGAGATGTGTCTTTGCTCTGGAAATTGTTATTGAATATGTTAAAGCTGTAATGAAATGCTTCTAATCATGTGATTATTAAATAAATAAATATATAATATTTTATTTATTATTTGTGCAGTGCCTGCTTAGGTCAGAAGAGGGCATCAGATCTCCCGGAACTGGAGTTATGGATGGTTGTTAGTGGCCATGTGGGTTCTGGGAACCGATCCCAGTTTCTCTGCAAGAGCAGTCAGTGCTTAACTGCTGAGCCACATCTCCATCCCTATATGACATTCTTAAGATAACAAAATCAGATTGAATTAGAATGTAAGTAGCTGCCAGGTTTTCGGGGCATGGTGAAGGGACACTCTGTCCCTCATTCTAAAGGGTGAGAGTGAAGAATTTTCAAAAGGGATGATACTGAGACTATGGTGGGAGTTACAGTCATCTACACATATTAAAAATCATAAAACCTTACACCAAAAAGTCAAATTTACTATGATAAACTTCAAAATATACATGAGAAACAGTGAACTCTCCCTTTTCCAGCTTTCATGTCCACAGAGATCCAAGACTGTAAGTCCTTTAAACAATGCTTTCTCACTCTAGTCCTTTTATCTTGAAATTTTCAAACATTCAAAATCATATAATATGCACCCATGTGCCTTTCATTCCATGTAATTACATCTTAACAATGCTGATTCAGTTGACACCTTCATATCTGCTACACTCCTCCCAGAAAGAAGCTCAGTTCTAAAAGCATGAGCTTCCTGTTGATATCTTACATATTGACCACATTTATATGTAACGACAAACTCTATATAGTGCTATTTCATGCTTCTGTTATATATGACATCACAGATATTATATACATCTTATAGATCTTGCCAATTACATTTTTTACTCAGCAGGCCACATTCTAATTATCCCTGTGAATACCTGAAGCTCTGCTTCACCTGTATTTCACCACTGTATTTTGTAGTCTTTTGAGAGTGAGGCTATGTAACAATATGCCTTTGGGATGATTCCATGTTGTTGATTGTAACAATTGTTCATTACTCTTTGTTGCTGAATGTCTTCCCATGCAGTTTTTTAAATATTTAAAAAATATTGTTTACCATTTTTATTTTATTATTATTTATTTCTTATTTTATGTGCCTGAGCGTTATGCCCACATGCGTGTAAGTGCATCCGTGTCACATAGTGCATGCAGAGGACAGAAAAGAGTGTCAGATCCTCTAGAACTGGGTTTATGGATGGTTGTTAGCCACCATGTGTGTGCTGGGATTCAAATCCAGGTCCTCTGCAAGAACAGCCAGTGCTCTTTACCACTGAGCCATCTCTCCAGCCCCCATCTTCATTTTATGTGTATAAGTGTTTTGCCTGTATGTATGTATGTACATGTTTGCAATGTCCAGAGGCCAGAAGAAGGTGTCAGATTCCCTAGAACTGGAATTATGGACAGTTGTTAGCCACCATGTGAGTACTGGGAATCAAACCTGAGTCCTCTGAAAGAACAGCAAGTGTTCTGAACTGCTGAGCCATCTCTCCAGCATCACCCCTATGCTACATTTGTACCGCCATTTATTTTCTTATTTAAGGGCATCTGGACTGATTCCATGTTCAAGTCTATGAATATACCACAAGGTATTTATCCATCCTCATGTTGACAGACATCTGAATCTATTCTTTTCCCACTGACCAAATATGCTGAGATTTACTTTTGGTAATTTGTATTACAAATATAATAGACCTTATTGATTTTTGTCATACACACATTTACATACACTTGTACTACATATTATATTCCAGAGATGAGTGATCGTCTACTATTTCTATAAGTCTATTTTTGTAAGTTCCATTTCTCTAAGTCCCATTTCTGTAAGACCCATTTCTTTAAATCCAGGTTGTAAGCACACACCTTTCTGATAGGCTGTGTGCAATCCCACAGCACATCGTCTGCGGTGTAGAAAGGAATGCTACATTTGCTTGTATTTCAGAATTCACATATCAGAAAGCTTGGCAAATGCTGAGTCTAGTTGACTCATTTGGTGCACATTTGGATAACCCAGCACATTTAGCGGTGGGTGTTCACAAGGCATCAGGACTGTCAGATCACAACATGAAGCTGGGAAAAACTTTAGCTGCCATTCCCTTTTCCTTCTGTTTGCTCATATATCCCAGGAGATAGAGGAAAGAAAAGAAGAAGGGAGGGAGGAAGGGAGGGAGAAAGGGAGAGAGAGAGACCCAAAAGGCTAGCTTTTCTAAGAAACTTGTGAAATCTAAAAAGAGTAACCAGCTGGCCAAGATGGCATGGTCCTATAAGTCCCAGCTACTGGGGATGATGGGGGAAGAAGTTCACCTGAGCCCAGGTGTTCAATATATCAAGACATGGATGGATGGAACAAAGAAGGAAATAAAAGTACAACTAGGACATTGTAGGTGGTGAAGTGCCAGGCCTAAGCACAGGCCGCACTAGGGAGCACAGCTTCTGCCTTGAGAGCACAGCCCGCACTTTCGCAAAAGAGCCAACCTAAAATCTGCCCCCGGACCTAGAGACTGATGACCAAGTGGCCTGGATGAGAGGATCTATCAGGGAGCATCATACCACCTTACAGGACACTGGGGGCAGGGGGAGCAATATATAAGGCCTGCCCTTCCAGCAATAAACGAGTATGCAGCACCTCGCCTAGTGCCTGCTTCCACCCGACTCCCAGAGTCTGTGTGTTGACTCCACACCACCCACCCCCACCTCAGCCAGAACCCTTGTTCCCTGCAGTCCCTCGTGGGATAGACCCACGAGGGAACCTGCAACAGGACATTAAAGAACTAGCTGAGAGTTAGAACCATCTGTGATAATAAAATTCATAGAGAGGAGGAAGGGAGAGTAAAAGCATTCTACCATGTGATGGCGGCATCCAACTTTAACCTAGCTAACACACCCAATAAAGACAAAGAGGAACTCTGGAGATCCTCTGTGGTCCCTGGTTGCTCCCAGACACAGGGCTTCAGTGCTCCCAGACACAGGGCTTCAGTGCATTATATCCCATAGCCCTAAGATTTAGCTTTCCTCCAACTTCATAAGGGTTGTGGGAAATAGACCTGGATATACTAATTTTGCTCCAAGAACAAATTAAACACACCACAACCTTGCTTCCCCACTTCTTAACTCCTGGTCAGTTTAAATAATGTGTCAGGAATTCAGACTGACAGTTGTTGGCCAAAGAGGGCTGTGAAGTCTAGAGCTGGGAGGTAGGGGGCATCCTCTGCACACCACCCAGAGAAATGCAACAGGGTCAGAAGGGCAGTGCTGCTTCCACAAGGAAGGGCCCAGGTCTCCACATGAGAAGGAAGATTTTTTTTGCTGGAACTTGTACAAACAGCTGCTTCCAGTCAGCAACTGCTCTTTTACCTCATTAGTCTGCTGTGGTCAATAACTTAAGACTTAGGATTATTTAGCCTTGGGAAAGGATGAGATCATTTACCGCAAGTATAACTAGTCACCCTTTGTACTATAAGCAGGAAGAAGGACTGTCTAGTTTATAAAATAATTTATTATGTGCATGTATCTGTGTGCACTTGTGTGTGTATGTGTGTGTGTCTGTGTGTGTGAGTGAGAGAGAGAGAGAGAGAGGAGAGAGAGAAGGAAAGAGACATGTAGTAGGGAGGTACATACATGGCATGTTATACATGCCATGGGGACAACTTTGTGGAGTTGGTTTTCTCTTTCCTTCTTTATGTGGGTTCTGGGGATCAAACTTAGGTCACCAGGCTTGTACAGCAAGCACCTTTTCCTATTGAAACATTTCACATTTCACAGACCTTGTCTATTTTCTATGAAGACCTATGACAGTACCATAGGTTTCCTAAACCTCTAGAGCAGAAGATAATCCTTGCTCTGCTATTTGTATCAGAAGGTGTGAGAATTGACTCTTTGTTTCTCCATTCCTGAAGACCATGGGATAATGTCAGTAGGAGGAACTTCGGCTTTCCAGAATCTCCATCTCTCACGAAGTTATTCATTATAAATATACAAGAAATCTCTCACAGTCATCTCATTAACAAGGCATGCTGTTCTATTGAACAATCCAGTCCCCTTCCTGTCTCAGCCTTGGCCTCTCTGCGTACGCTAGATCTAATTCTTCCAAGTTCAGGATTAGCAAACTATGTCCTGCTCCGTATTTTGGTAATGTGATAGAGTATGTGTCATAGCATTTCCTATATTAACCGTTTTATGTGTACGATTCAGGGGCATTAAGTATAATGATATTGTGCAACTATGACCACCAGTAATCCCTAGAACTTTTGCATCTGGTTTTCATGCTTATACAACTAAAACTTCACTGGAACATAGCTACTTCATTCCTTTCTATATTTTTAGTATCCTTTCTCACTACAAAGGCCAGAGATTATATGGCTCCATATCATAAGGTTGAAAATACTGCTATCTGGCCCTTTATTAAAAAGGGCAGTGACTGCTGCCCTAAGCCAAAATACATTCTAGGTTTCTACTTTAAGATAGTTCATAGCAACAACCACCAACACGTCCCTTCCCAACTTACCACTTCATGAAATACCTATGAAGTACTGAAAAAGATCAAATTCCCTAGATCACTGAAAACCTCAACTGATGGTCAGACAGACTGCCAGAATATGAAAGAAATCTTCATCAATAATATGGCTGGTGCTAAAATTAGAGGGGAAAAAAACCACTAACACTTTGTGGCCAATTTATGGAGCAGCTTTTAGAAACCTGAAAGAAGATCCTAAATCCTTCTGGTACCATCATCCTTGTGGCTGGCAATCCCAGAGTTAATCTAGTAATCAGCAACTGGGACAGCCACGCCTCCACAGCATGACCACTGCTTGCAAGACATCACAACTCCCTGAACTATTCTAAATCCATTTAGAGACTCCAATTCTCCAAACTCAACATGGTAGAACTTGATCTAATTGGTGCTGGCATCCCGAGCGGGGTGGTGGGGGGGAGCTTTGCAAGGGGAAACTCTGGGAATCTCACATGTAGAAGGTGTGTGATTTTACATGCTTTATCTATTCAGAGTATCTGAGAGCTTTAATTGTTGGGGTTGATAATCCATATTACCCCAGCAGAACTCACTAGATGAATAGTTACTAGACTGTGGGAAACAGACTAGAAGCTGTTGAACCGAGAAGTGGTTCTAACCAATACTGCAGAGAACATAAAAATATTTAAAGGCAGTCTACACAGTCTATCTTTGACAAATAACAGATTCTCTGTTGAATATGCATAGACATACAAAAACCCAGCATGGTTCTGACAAAAAAAAATGTCTGGCAGCACAAGGGGAAATGCATATCATTCGGAATACTTGGAGAAGCACAAATGTCTGAATTTAGTGTGTGAATCAGAAAGTAGTATTTTACAAAACCATTTGTGTCCTCGATAGTGTATGTAAAGAAACCTAGATTATAAGAAGCAGGTATAAAAACCACCCATTATAGCATACTGAGAAGGAAAAACAAGCTGAAGTGAAAAGAGAATCACAAAGTAAGGAAGAATGATAAAGAAATGAATGCTGTAATCACAGAATTAAATTTCATACTGGGGATGGCAAACAGCAAAATCAATCAAATTCACAGGAAGGAAGCCAGATCTAAGTCTCTCATAAGCATGCAGATGAAAAAGAAAAGATTACATTAGAAATCCTGCAAAGGTTCATATTAGGAACTCTACCCCTATAATGTACCAAATGAGGAGATAAAAGAAAAAAAATCACAAATGAACCACTTAACTTTTGCTTCCTAGAAAACATGACCTAAATTCAACAGTCACACTTGTGCTAAGAATGCAGTTCTGCAAAAGAGCACTTGCCAAGCATGTCCAAAGCACCAATAAATAAATAAATAAATAAATAAATAAATAAATAAATAAATAAATAAATAATAAAATTCTTGATTCTTTTAAGAACTTGACAATTTAAGAATGAGATAATTGAAAATAATTTCTTAATATTACACCACCTTGCCTAAACCAATAGCCAATAAAAGAGTCAACTGAAATGAAACATAGAAATATTCCTATTAAGGGGGTGGAGAGATGGCTCAGTGGTTAAGAGCACTGAATGCTCTTATAGAGGACCCAGGTTCAATTCCCAGCACCCACATAGCAGCTGCAAACCATCCTTAACTCCAGTTCCAGGGGAATCTGAAGCCCTCTTTTGACCTCCGCAGCATAGCACAACACGGGTGCACTCACATACATGCAGGCAATGCACATACACATAAAATAAAAATAATAAATAAATATTAAAAAAAGAAATATTCCTATTAAATGAAATATTAGGAATATTTCCAGTAAAATCAGAAGCATCATAAGGATTCCTGCCGGAACTACTATTATTTAAAATTGGGGCTGGAGAGATGGCTCAGCAGTTAGGAACACTGGCTGTTCTTGCAGAAGACCCAGGTTCGAATCCCAGCACCCACATGGCAGCTAACAACTGATTGTAACTCCAGTCCCAGGGGTTCTGATAGCCTCTTCTGTCCTCCACAGGCATTGAATGACATGGGTGCACTGACCTACATGTAGGCAATATATTCATACACATAAAATAAAAATAATAAATAAAATATTTAAGAAATTATATCAGCAATTCTAGCCAATATAATCGGGCTTCAGCCGAAAGGAAAAAAGAAGTTTTGCTCTTTAAAATGAGATAAAATTACCATATGAGAATTGATGGGCTATTTCCAAACTGACTCAAGGAAAATATCTGAAAAATTATTAGAAATAAGAGTTAAGCATAGTGGCCAAATATAAAATGAACATACAAATTTGAAATTTTCCCTATGTATCATA
>NW_008355642.1:1950410-1951835 GCF_000622305.1 Nannospalax galili
AGACACTCATGAGAAATATGTGTGAGACACACACACACACACACACACTCACACACACACACACACACACACACACAGATTGGGAAATATAAAAGAGAATTTGAGTAAATTAGGGAATAAATCACATCTTTTCCTGGATGAAGAGATTGAGTGTTAGGATGGTGTCAATGGTTTAAAGTAAGTACGATCAAAACCTCGTAGGATTAGATGAGAGCATGAGAAAAACTACAACTAAAATACAAATGAGACTATAAGAAGAAAACTGTACGTAAAGTAGTAACCTGAGTAAACGGTAAAATGAAATGTGGCCTACCAGCTGCTGCATATATAAGAATACAAAGCAGGTTCAAAACGCAACATAGATCAGTAGCACAGTAAAACAAGACCCAGAGTTAATTCCTCGCATATACAAGAAGTTATTTATAATAAAAATATTGTGTCAATAATCTTAGGAAAATCTTTCCTAGGTGTGGTAGCATGTGCCTGTAATCCTAGCACCAAAGAGGTATACTCAAAAAGATCTGGAGTTCAAGGTCAGCCTCTACTACATGAGATGATATCTCAAAACAAAAAAACAAACAAACAAAATAATGAGAAAATATAAGCTATAGCCCTACTATGTAAACTATAATGTATATTTACAATATGAAATTTTCAATGGCCACATTATTTTTTAAAACTATAACACTTGATTTTCTATCTAATCTTAGAATGAGAAAAATCTTTTCAAGAATAAAAATAAGGGAAGAAGGTTACCTCTGGTGGTATACACCAGTAATCCCACTACTTAGGAGACTGAAGCAGGATAATCAAGACTTCTAGGACACTCTGTGATATATAGGCACTTTCAAGTCATCCTGAGCTAAAGGATGAGATTCTATCTCAAAAAACAAATAAACAAAACAAAAAAATAGATTTAAAAAAAAAAAACAGGAAAAGGCCATGGTCCGAAGGAAGATATCAATTTGACTAATAGAAAATGCAAAACCAGCGGCTGGAGAAATAGCTCAGTGGTTAGGGGCACTGGCTGCTCTTGCAGTGGACCTGGGTTCAGTTCTGAGCATCAACATGGCAGCTACCAACCATCTGTAATTCCAGGTCCAGGGAATCTCATGTCCTGTCTTGCCTCCACAGGCAGTCATAGGTGCACTTACATATGTGCAGGTAAAATATTTGTATGCATAAAAAATTAAGGAGCTCAAGAGAGGTAGGACCATAGGCGAAGGGTATTAGTAAGAGAGAAAGGGGGGAAATGGGGGCACCTTAAGAGAGTAAACCGCAATGGAGGGGTGAGACAATGTGAGAGATAAACAAAGCCTAGCTAGTTTTGAAAACCAGAGAACCATATTACTCCTACAACCTACTGACAAATTATACATAGCAGATCAAGAAATATATGTCTAGGTAAGGTTTATCTGAGAACAA
>NW_008355642.1:1952286-1952588 GCF_000622305.1 Nannospalax galili
AGGCTACATAACAAGCAACAATGCCAGACAGGCGATACCTTCTTTTGAGTTGATGGCCAGGGTGGCCAAAGGGATTCCCAGATAGTAAGCCAACATAGAACTGGGAAATTGAACAGCAGACCAGAATCTTATCCAAAGGAATATTGACAACTGATTACTGCTAGATGCGGAACAGCTGACCCTCCTAAAACAACGACCTCTAGATAGGCTGGCTAGATTCACCAGAAGGGCAAGTACTGGGGAATGGCTGGAGGTGCCGACAACACAGCAGACAGTAGCAGGGATATCAGAGTATAAGAGCT
>NW_008355642.1:1952692-1953051 GCF_000622305.1 Nannospalax galili
AGATGTGAAAAACATTACTATTAAAATCTACCTGTCGACTTTATATCCATGTTCAGATGCCAAGGAGCTCAGAAAGTCACCAACTGTGACTAGCAATAATCAGACATATAGAGATTAGAAATGCATGTGCATTGTAGTGTCAATTGTGTTAAAAATGAATTTTTCTGTATGAAACTGTATTTTAATACTTAAATGGAGATCTTTTTCAAAGTTTAAAACCACATTTAATTTTATGTCTTATAAGGGTTATACGGAGTAAAATATTGTATAACTGTATTAATTCAACTGTAAGCCTAAAAATTTACAGCCAATTTTGAAAGAGATGCATCTTAGCTCTGGAAATTGTTACTGAATATGTT
>NW_008355642.1:1953126-1954169 GCF_000622305.1 Nannospalax galili
TTAAAAATTCATTCAATTTTATAGGGCTTATACTGAGTTCAATATTGTATAACTGTATTAATTCAACTGTGAGCCTAGAAACTTACAGCCACTTGTGAAAGAGATGTATCCTTGCTTTGTAATGAAATGCTTCTTCTAATCATGTGGTTAATTAAAAAAATTTTTTATTCTTCAAAGCATAAAAATTTGCTCCTTAATAATCAGTAGATGTGAAAAACATTACCATTGAAATCTACTTGATGACTTTATAGATATCTTAAAGGCTTTATACTAAGTACAATATTGTGTAACTGTATTAATTCAACTGTAAACCTAAAAATTGACAGCCAATTTTGAAACAGATGCATCTTAGCTCTGGAAAGTGTTATTGAATATGTCAATGCTGTTGTCATGAAATGCTTCTTCTAATTATTAAATTGTTTAATAAATAATTTTTTTAAAAAGAAAAAATAAAAAAGTAAAATCAATGTACAGCAAAGACTATGAAAAAGTTAAAAACGAGCCAGGCGTGGTGGTGCACACCTCTAATCAGTGGCAGGTCTACATACCAAGTTCCAGGCTAGCTGGGGTTACAGGGAGACCCTGTCTCAAACAAAACAAACAAAAACAACAAAAACAAAAACAGAAAGTTAAAAAGTACTTGGTGTCGTGGCACATGCCTTTATTCACAGCACTTGGGAGGCAGAAGCAGGCAGAGCACTGTGAGTTAAAGGGCAGCTTGCTATACATAGTGAATTCCAAGCCAGCCAGGGCTACATAGTGAGAAATATCTAAAAAAAAAAAAGATGTTAAGAAGTAAGCTAGGCATGATAGTGAATGCCTACAATCCGAGCACTGAGGAGGCTAAGCATGATTACTGCAAGTTCAAGTCCAGCTTGAGCTACATAGTGAGTTACAGAGTAATCTGGGAGACTTAGCAAGACCTATCTTAAAAATCAATAACAACAACAAAAGAAAAAAGGTAAAAGGCAATTCAGGTGAAGCATTTACTGCAAAGATAAAATACTTCTACTCTCTCTCTCTCTCTCTCTCTCTCTCTATAT
>NW_008355642.1:1954283-1957829 GCF_000622305.1 Nannospalax galili
TGTAGTTCATGCAAATCAATAAGAAGAGAACTATCCCTACATAAAACTAATAGGTAAAAAACATGGGAATCATAAAATATATGTATATTTGAAATCTGCTATAATAAAATTCAGGGGGAAAGCTAAGGAAAGAGTTGAGAAGAAAGGGGGGAAAAGGCATAATGAGATGTGGGAGAGCTGAGGGGACTCGGGGCTACACTGCATCGCAGTCCTCTTTCAACTCCCTTTCTTTCTCAAAAGGAAATCCTATATAACAACTTCAGAAGAAGAGGATAAACTGCTTCATACAATGTGACAGGCTAGGTACTCTAAAGGTGATTGAGACAGGTAACTTATTTGAAGTTGGTAGAACTATAAAATAAGTAAATGTTCTCGAAGATATACAACTGACCACAGTGTCCATGAGGATTGGTCCCAGGACCCCTGCGCATACTAAAATCCATGCATTTTCAGGTCCCTTATATAAAATGGTGTGCTATTTGTGTACAACCTACAAATATCCAAGCATACTTTACTTCATCTCTAGATTACTTTTAATACCGCATACAATGTTAACACTGTGCAAGTCTGTTATTCTACAGTGTTTGGGGGAAAATGACAAGAAGAGTCTACCTGTTCACAACAGATAGAATTTAAAAATACTTTCAATCTGTAGTTGGTTGAACCTGAGGAGGAAGAACTCAAACATAGAGGGATGAATATAAATATTTTTGTCAAACCAGAATGGGAAAAAAGAGTTCTGTGGTGAGGATGTTGAAAGTACTAGTAGTCTTCTCTTGAGGAAAGAACCATTCAAATCAGCCAAATGAGTAAAGGGAAGATGGTTCATGTTCAAAGAGATGCAGAACAGCACTACATGTTCAGGCAAAATACAACAAACTACTCTGGGGCTGCTATCTGAGCATCCATAAAGAAAGGGAGGCCCGAAATATGAAGGATAAGGGGCCTTCAGAAGCAGAAGGCTGCTAGGCTGGAATTCCAGAGGTGGAGAGATTAGAGATCACAAGAGCACTGTGAGCAAGGTTGTTGTGGGGGTGGGCAAGTGGAAACCCTGCCAATTCTAGCTCTACATCCTAGATGCATGGTTTGTGCTGACACAGCCTTTCTAGCTGCATGCTACAGCAGCATTGCTTAGCAAGTACCCTGTTGACTGAGGTGCACAAAAATGAAACAGTCCATGACCCAGCCAGAACACTGGCAAACTGTTATTCTCCCCTGTGAAACACACCATGGGAACCCTGTAGATAATCCTGCCCCTTCTCCACCCCAGAAAGAACTGCCATCCCCAGCCCAGCATGGGACAGACAGCCTTCTGTACACATTATAACCCCATTCCTGCAGTGACTGGGCATGCCTCCATGAAGAACATGCCAACCACTGCTTAGCTGGGAAGTTGGCAAACTCATGCAGGACTGGTCAGCAAAGGATCAATGATGAAAGCAAGAAACAGGTAGGCAGTGCTAGTCAATGAGTCTGTGTACACTGAGATGTATGGACCGTTAAATACCATAGGTTCATGTATTTAACACTGAACACTAGAGCAATATAAAGTAGTGATTACAAATACAGGCTCTATAATCATTAAGATTCTGGATAAAATTCTATGTGTGCCATGTATTAACTGCTTACAACACTGAAACTTTCTCAAACTCAGTTTCTTTGATCCAACTAAGGATACTATTAGTATTTCCACATGTGTTTGTTTAAACAATTAAATGAGATAATCCATGTTAAATGTTTCCCACCATGTTAGGCACATGGTAAACTTGATTATGCACCTGGGTGAGAAAAGGGGGGACGAGTATCAGAACACAATGTTGCATGCCATAATCCTAGCATTTGAGAGATGAATGTAAGAAAATCACAAAATCGGGGCTGGAGAGAGAATGCAGTGGTTAAGAACACTGACTGATCAACAGATGTTGAAAAGCTATTTGATAAAACACAGCAACTATTCTGTTCTTTAAGAAAAGCCCTGGAGGAAATGTGGAAACTCAAAAAAGTGGAAACTCTTTAAACATAATAAACTAACAAATATCAACAGCAAATATAAAAGAGTACAAAAAACATTGCAATTTGAAATCTCATTTAGGAGAGGAGTCCATCAGCAGCACTTTTATTTAGGTATTTGAAATTCTACTAAATGCAACAAAAATGGAATGCTTAATGTAAGTATTTGAAAGATTAAATAAAAATGAAATTTACCAGAAATAACAAGAGAATCTGTATAATAGCTAGATATAAGATAAATATCCCTAAAAAATCAATAATCCTATCCAAATAGCACTTAGCAATGGAAATGGGAAAAGTATTACAGCCAACAGGAAAAAAGCTATTATTTTTTTAGAAATATTTCAAAAAGAGCATAGCGGGGCTAGAGAGATGGCTCAGTGGTTAAGAACACTGACTGCTCTTGCGGAAGACCCAGGTTCAAATCCCAGCACCTACATGGCAGCTAACAACTGTCCGTAACTCCAGTTCCAGGGGATCTGACAGCCTCTTCTGTCCTCTGCGGGCACTGCATGACACGGGTGCACTTACCTACATGCACGCAGTACACACATACACATAAAATAAAATAATAAAATAAAATATTTTTTTTAAAAAGAGCATTGAATAGATAAGAAGAAAAGAACAGACCTAATTAAATGATATAAATCCAGATCTGAACAGATGGAAAGAAACACAATTTCTTTGCTAAAAAGAACTATAACATTTCAAAAAGTCCAAATTTAATGGCATACTAATTGGAATCCTAATAGCACTGGGGAGTGTTGAGTGAAAATAAGCTCTAAAATGTACAAACAGGAAAAATTGCCAAAGGAGCACTAAAAGAATTTTAAGGTAATATAATTAAGGGAATATGATCTTTGTACACAAACCAATGAAACAGGACAGAGAATCAATAACTAGAGCCTAGTATATAAAACATTTAATGGCTGACAATGATGGATGCTCAGTTTACAGGAAAAAGTAGGGAAATTTTAACACATTGTTCTAGTACAACTGGGTATCCAACTTCGATTAAAAAAAAAAACAATCGTAAAGAAAACTGAAAATGTAGACATTATATAAAAAATCTGGGGGGGGGTGGAGAGATGGTTCAGCAGTTAAGAGCACTGGCTGCTATTGCAGAGGACCCAGGTTCAGTTCCCAGGACCCACATCTGTAACTTCAGTTCCAGGAGATCTGACACTCTCTTCTGACTCCATGGGCATTGCACAACACAGGTGCACTTATACACACGCGGGCAATGCATTCATACACATAAAATAGAAATAAAATATTTTTAAATCATATTTGATATAAAAAGGGAAGGTGATATGGCAACGATATCATACAAATCTAGAAAAAATAGCTACATTGGTGAAAGTTGAAAATCTAATGTCTAAAAGATAAAAACACCTCACAAATTAAGAACAATAAAAATAACCCATAGAAAAATGAATAAATGATATCATAACCCAAAGAAGAATAAATTTCATTAGACAGACCTACAGACAGACAGACAGACAGACAGACAGACAGACACACACACACACACAC
>NW_008355642.1:1957844-1958715 GCF_000622305.1 Nannospalax galili
ACACACACACACAGGAAAGAAGCAGTAATACTGGAGTTTACAAAGTAGCCAAGCAACCCATATTCATTTGCTTGTCCAATTCCAAAAAATAAATAAATAAATAAATAAATAAATAAATAAATAAATAAGATAAAAGTTTCATGAAAATAATTGAACAAAATATAGGATAAATAAGTGTAAAATATACTTTAACAGGAATGTAGAGGAAAGAATAAGCTCATAGACTATGTACAAAAACAAATGTAAAGTGGAAGAGCTTGCTTCTGTAAATTAACGTAGCACCATCTGCTAAAATAAATGGGCAACAAGCCCTAATCATAGCTGAAGAACTATTGGCAGCTGATTACTGCTAGGTGAGGGAGAGTTGATCTTCTTTAAGGGAGAGACTCTAGACAGGCTGACTAGACTCTAGCGGATGAACTTGCAGTGAGGGATGTCTGGGGATACTAATTTGACTCAATAGGCCTTAACATATATGACAGAATGCATGAAATTTGGTGGGGAGGGGCTTTGAAGGGTTTGGATGGGGGAAGGGATACAAAGATGATTCATATATTTTGTATTGGGCTGGAGAGATGGCTCAGCAGTTAAAAGAGCACTGGCTACTCTTGCAGAGGACCGGGGTTCAGTTCCCAGCATCCACATGGCAGCTAACAACCATCTGTAACTCCAGTTCCAGGGATTCTGACACCCTCTTCTGACCTCTGTGAGCAGTGTACAGCATGGGTGCACTAATATATGTGCAGACAATACACTCATATACATAAAATACAAATAATAAAATATTTTTAAAGCTATGTCATATGAAATGCAAAAAGGCAATAAAAATGTACATTAAATAATAAAAATAAAACAAATATTTTATAAACCC
>NW_008355642.1:1958773-1961597 GCF_000622305.1 Nannospalax galili
TATCTATAAAGTAAAAGCAACAATATATAAGGGTACATGAACAGTGGTGTTAATTTCAGCATAATGGAAAGAAACTAAATTAAATGTTCATTAATAAGGAAATGCTAAGATGAACTGTTATATGTCCATGAAATATTTTGTAGCTTTATAAGGTAAGACATATACCTATAGCCTTTGATAAATTTCCATGAGATATTGTTCAGTGAAAAAGCAAGGTGTATTGAAGAATATAAAATTCTATATTTTTTAAACAATTAATGAAAGTTCCAAAATGCACATGAGTGTGCCTAAACACATGGAAAGGTATAAATCAGTTGGCATACTCAGGGATGGTATAAGCAAAGGGCCAAGCAAAAAAATAACTTGAAAAGGACCCCTGTGAAAATTCCAGTAATCATATTTATGTATTTATGCATAAATATAAAAATATAAGTAAAATAAATGAAATTAAATGTAGAGAGGACACAGTAAAAGTCTCCAACAAACAATATGATTTCTGCCTATAAAAACAAAACAGAAAGAAAGGCAATAAGCAAAATTATCTCTAGGGGGTAGGATTCAGGTAGTTATTTTCATTTTTATGTGTCTCGGTACTTTCTATGATGAAAATTGTTGCTTTCACCCTAATGAAATAAAACCAATGAATGTTACCTTTAAAACATTATGCTGAATGATAGAGCTGATTTTGAAAAGGCCAGGGAGGGAAGTGGGGTTAAATATCCCTTTCCTTTAGCAGTTGTCCACATAAGAAATAGAATCAGGATCCATTACCCCTCACCAAAAAAAAAACTTACTAACCTAAGGCAAGAAACTAACTGGCTATTTTGAGGAGCTGTTTGCAACAGCAAATGGGGTATTTTCCCCCTGCCTACCATTTTAATGACTTAAGCAAATCAGAAAACCATTTACACCACTTCCAAATATCAAAGCATCTGCTAGGCTTTTTACTTCCTGTTCCCTCCCTCTGGCCATTTCACTGTTCAGCAATAGCTGCAAATTGGGGGCCAGAAAAGGGGGAAAAATGAAATTAATTCAGTTGATTTACCTTCTCATTAACAATTCAAATAAAGGGTTTGATGAATGAGATAAATCTCATGGTTAAAATGAGGGTTCCGGAACTCTTACTGATTTCATCTAAGTAAACTTGCCTTCAGAGAAACACAGCTTGCTTACAATGTACTTTAGTGGATTTGTGCTTACTGATATTTTAAAGTCACGATTTATTGGGTTTCGGGATGTAGCTCAGTAATAGACCATTGCCCAGGCAAGTACAAGACCCTGAGATCAATCCCCATAATCCCCAATACTTTGTCTTTCTCTTTAAGGAGAAATATCCACTAAGACACAGGAACAATGAATGGCCTTCGATACAAAGACTGCAGTCTTAGTGGAGACTAGGGGATCTATATGGGATAGATCTTTGGACCCCAAAAAGAATCAAGAGCAACTTAAGCAGCGTGGTGAGTTTCCAAAGCATCCTGGCAATAGGATTTGCCAGGAATGGACAACAGACACATGCCCATGTACAGCAGTTTTCTGGCTCAGTGGATCGTCAAAGACTTTTTAGAGGACCAAACATTATTTGGCCAGTGGGTTGCCAGCACATTGTCCTTTGTCATCAAACTAGTAGAAATGCCTTAATAGCAACATCAATGGAGAAAAACACAATTTTCTCTTACTTGAAAATGACGATAGCTCCCGGACATGGAGGACAGGCCAGGAGAAAGATCTGCAATTGAAGAATTAAGAATGGTTAGCAAGCAAAACATTGGGCATAATGCCTCAGTGTTGCTTCAATAATAACATAAAAACCAAAATAACCAAATGACTAATGCAAAAAAAAAATGTAATGGAAAAAATTAGGAAGGTAAAATCTGTATATTTTGTATATCTGTAAAATGTTATAAAGGACAAACAAATAGTTTATCAAAGTACATTTGTGTTTGCACATGCATGCACATGTTTGTGTTTGAGAGACATACAGAGATAGACAGGGTTTGATAGACTCAATTTTTAATGCTTCAACTTCAATGACACAAGTAGCCAGTCTTTGAAATTTTAACCCAGGGCAGGTAAATCTGGAAATCCTATCAAACTGCCACCCCAGACATTAAACCCTACTTGGGTATGTATGTATGTATGTATGTATGTATTTATTTATTTATTTATTTATTTCTACGTGTCTATCTAGATGATTTTTAAGATTCTGTTCTCCTGATAGGTCAAAAGCAAGCCAAAAGAATCTTGTCATTTTAAGGGACCAATCATATCCCTGCTCATGGGTGTGATGCAGGCCTGAAGTACAGCTTCTGAAGACTTGCAACGTTTGGCCGTCAGTAGCCCACACTGGTCCTCAAATGTTATCAAGGACAAAACATCACTTGCAAAACACTTGCTAAACATGCAAATTCCTGGGGTCTCACATTACGAAATCTATTTCCATAAACCTGAGGCCCTAAAATCTGTATTTTTAACAAAACCCCCAGGGATGAGGTCAGCCATTCCTGGTAGTTTCATATGGTTTGGATTTGCTCTTGGATTCAACTACTCCAGGGGTTAAAGACATTCCGTCGGATTAAGGATTTAAAAGTCTGAATGTTCATAGTCCCCTGGAACTAGTCGACCTAGGAGGGCGAGGAGCAAAAATTGTCCTTTATGTCCCTCTGACCAAATTATTATAGACCTCAAAGTATGTCTGTTAAACACCCAAGAAGGTTAGTTCCACCAGTCTGGTATTTTTAATTACTGTGTGTCATGTAGATAAATCTTGGGCAAAGACCAGTTGTTCTCAGATAAACCTTACCTAGACATATATTTCTTGATC
>NW_008355642.1:1961894-1962509 GCF_000622305.1 Nannospalax galili
GGACTCATAAAAGAAAGGAGCCACGGGATCCTCCCAAGCCTATGTGACCCCTGAGGAACAGATCCTCAAATGACCTTAAAAGTGAAAATAAATTGGTTTATCTGGGCCAACTGTATGGCCATAAACACCCAAAAGAAAAATATAACCAAAGATTAAAGGGGCCAACATAATTTCATAAGAGTCCATATGTATAGCTAAAGGCTACATAATAAGCAACAATGCCAGACAAGCGATACCTTCTTTTGACTTGATGGCCAGCGTGGCCAAAGGGATTCCCAGATAGTAACCCAGCATAGAAGTGGGAAAATGAACAGTAGACCCCAATCTTATCCAAAGGAATATAGACAACTGATTACCGCTAGATGAGGAACAGCTGTCCCTCCTAAAAGACCTCTAGATAGGCTGACTAGATTCACCGGAAGGGCAAGTAGTGGGGAATGGCTCAGGGTGCTGACAACACAGCAGACAGTAGCAGGGATATCAGAGTATAGGGGCTCTAGTGGGGGGAGGGAGGCTATGGGAGGGTGCTACCTGGGAAGTGAGTGTATAAAAAAAAATTCTTCAAAGCATAAAAATTTGCTCCTTAATAATTAGTAGATGTGAAAAGCATTACCA
>NW_008355642.1:1962621-1975566 GCF_000622305.1 Nannospalax galili
TAGTAACAATCAGATACGTAGAGATTAGAAACGCATGTACATCTTAGTGTCAATTGTTTTAAAAATGAATTTTTCTGTATGAAACTGTATTTTAATAATGAAATGGAGATCTGTTTTAAATTTTAAAACCTCATTTAATTTTATGTCTTATAAGGGTTAAACGGAGTACAATATTGTATAACTGTATCAATTCAACTGTAAACCTAAAGTTTTACAGCCAATTTTGAAACAGATGCATCTTAGCTCTGGAAATTGTTATTGAATGTGTCGATGCTGTTTTAATGAAATGCTTCTTCTAATTATATGGTTATTAAATAAATAATTTTTTTAAAAAGTCTGAATGTTAGGTTTTTGGAATTCCTTTATGTACACTGATTCATTACTATAGTTTAATCATTGATATCTGCCCTTGTCACATTGAGAACTATAATATTCTGCATTATGGACCTGTTGGCTTTGCAAGTGTGTGTTCCTCAGCATTTGTTCTGTTTGAGTCTACACTGAGAATAGGATATACTATAGAGAAGACATCTGCTTGTCAGCTAGAATCCCTGCTAAGAGGAAAGAGGGACTATGGAAAAGAGACAGGTTGTTAAAAGAACAGCAGTGGGAGTTCATCTCCTAAAATACCTCATCAGAGACCCCTCCAAGGAAAAAGCCAACCAGCACCACCATGTGCCATTCCTCTGTGGATCAATTTGATTAAAAGTGCAAACCCAATGATAATTACATGTCCACAATCCTTTATTGGTAACCCCCGAATCCAGAAAGCTCTAAAAATGTGTGCTTTTTTTCAAAGCTAATGTGGTAGGCAAACATGACTTGAATGAAGGTAAGGCTCACTTTATTTTCTCTACTTAAGGTGAATTTTCATATATTCCCCACAAAAATGTAATTTATTTCATTGTATGTGATGCTGCCCTAGATCTCACAGGAAATACATGTAAAATACCATGCATTGTTAGCACCTTTCTAAAATACTAAAGATTCTGATTTCTGAACTATATCCGAGCCTATTAGTTTTGAATAACGTTTGTGTACTTGAAATTCCAATTATGCAAATATTAACTCCTCCCCATGCCCTAGCCCAGCCCTCAGGAGCAGTCCAAGAAGGAAAGAAAGCTGGTATTCTTTACCCCTAATACAGCAGTAAAGTTACTCATCTTAGGCAAAGGATCAAGTTGGAAGGTTGCACATAGTTACCCAGCATCAGGCCCCCAAAAGGCTATACTTTGAAGCTACAGTACATAGAGGAGACAGGGCCACCACCACCTTGAAAAGGTCCCTAGTTCATCTGGAATCCCCAGAGAGTCATAGCAGCAGCCTTCCTGAACTTCTGGAGTACCCCCAGACACTTGCAACATGCTAAACAGAAAGTAAAGGGGCAGCAGCAGGCCTCACGGCTGACTCTTACTTTTCTATATCCATAACCAAGCAGGCATAAGCAGATTCCTGGGAGCCAATTTCACTCTAACTTCATGTGACTGATTTTGACCTGACCTATGGTAGATGTTCAAGAACCTAATATAGGGAACATGCCCCCAGTTCCAACCCACTCAGCTCTCTGTGAGACAGGTAATTGAGTCTCGATTCTACAAGTTGCCAACATTTACTTTCATGGGTCCATGTCATTCTAATTGACATTTTGACCTTTCTCACCTTGCCTGTGCTTGCTCATCGTCAGGATAGAAGTTATCCTTTTTCAAGTCATCTTTAAACCAGATACAGTAGAATAGATGAGAAAAGGAACTCTATATTCATCACATTCCATTTCGAGGAAACCTGTATCCTCCTTCAGCAACTCTAAAGACTTCTGAGATTGAATCTCTGTTCAGTCAGGCCAAGATTGCAATGATAATTGTTATTAGTCAATGGAGCTTTGACCGTGTCTCAAAAAGACCAAAAAACTAAATAAACAAATAACATCTTAACTTTGAGGCCAAGGACCCTTAGCCTTGGCAGAACAGTCCTTGCTTCCTTCTTTGATTGGCTCCAAGCGCCTACAAATTTTGGTAGCATGTGTTTTAGACCAGCTGATGGAAGACTAAAGCATCCCTTGAGCTGAAAACAGGAGACTTAGGAGAGCACATCTAGAAGTGCAAGCCAAGAAGATGAGAATGACCCAAGCATATCCCAGCACCCACTTGGCACTTTTTATCCATGTTCCAAACTGCCCAGCTCAGCCCCTGAAGCAAAACAATGAGCACCGAGCAGACAAAAAAAGGTGCTACCAAATACTGTTTCCATTCCATCTCCTGGAAATGTGGGCAAGGCCATGTCATTCAACCCCATTCTGCAGATGAAGAAACTGAGGGTGAAAAGCTCTCACAAGCATTTCTGATAAAATGCTAAATCAATGTACTTGCCATCTCATACTCACAAATCAGGCCTCATAGGCAATTCTTTTTTTGTTTGTTTGCTTTGTTTCTGTTGTTATTTATTTATTTATTTATTCATTTATTTATTTATTTATTTATTTATTTATTTATTTATTATTTTTGGTATTTTTTGAGATAGAGCCTCACTACGCAGCTCTGACTGGCCAGGAACTCACTATATGGACCACAATGGCCTCAATCTCACAGAAATCCACCTGCCTGGGATTAAAGGCATGTGCCACCATGCCCAACTTTATAGGCATGTCTTTAGCCTGCAACTTTACCCCTTCATTTCATGCACAACCCACAGGAAGTCATTCCAAGGTTTGTATGCCAGTACTACCAGACAGTTCATGAGATCTACATTCTTTACCATGAGACATTTAAACCACACACACAGGAGCTGGAGAGATGGCCTGGTGGTTAAGAGCACTGGCTGCTCTTACAGAGAGCATAGGTTTAGATCCTGGAACCCACAACTATCCATAACTCCAGTTCCAGAGGCTCCAAAGTCCTCTTCCGACTTCCAAGGGCATTGCGTGTGTGGGTGTACCCAAATTACATGTAGGCAAAACAGTCATGCATGTAAAAAAAAAAATTAGCCATGCGTGGTGGTGCACACCTTTAATCCCAGTACTCAGGAGGCAGAGGCAGTTGGATCTCTGTGAGTTCAAGGCCAGCCTGGTCTACATAGTGAGTTCCAGGACAGCTGGGGCTACATGGAGACCCTGTCTCAAAAAGACCAAAAAAAATTTTTTAAAGCCACCCACAACACGACAACAATACATCACACACAGATACCACAATCCCCAGAAAGGCTCATTCCAGCTCCAAACCATCTCAGTCCCAGGTCTGATAGATACATACATGTGATTTTCAAATCCTTACAAAACTCAAGTTTGTTGTGGCTACTGTTTCCAGAAAAAAATGTCCAGATTCCATTAAAAACCAGTCTTCTCCAGGAAAGAACCCTGTGCAACTCCAAGTTTGTCCTGCCCAAAAATATGTTCAGCTCTTTCTAATCACCCAGCTGATGTCACAGGTACCTACTACCTCTGAACCACTCTGGATCTAGGTTCCCACCTCCCCATCCAACCTTTCACCCAGCATTTGTCCTGCTTCTGATTCCTTTCTGCAGTTAGATCAGTCCTAAGTTCACCGCAGACCATCCTAAATAAGCAGCTTGCTGGGTTAAGCAGTGAAGAGACTTGGATGAACTAAATGAAACAGAAATGGACATTGAGAGGTACAGGAGACTGGTGTTTGGCCTGGGATGCAATCATTCAGTCCTCTGATCACAATTCTTGTAGCTTCATCTCCTAGGAGGACAGTCAGATTTTTGTGGGTTCCTAAGGACAAGTGCCATTGCTTACCATAGGAAAGATCAAATACCTGGGTTGCTCAAAGTCTACCCTGAAGCTCTGCTCACTAGTGTCCACATCTTTGAGCCCTCATCATTTCTCTCCAGACCACTGCAATAATCTCTTCCCTATGTACCACCAAGAGACACAGTGCTGCAGGAAGGATCTATTTAAAATGCCACTCTGCTATACCATTTTAAAATCCCACCATGGCTGGCCAGTACCTAAAAAACTCCTAAGTTCCTAAGCAAGACAGATAAGAGCATCTATTCTCCAGGCTCCAACAATCTTCCTAACATGCATTAAGCCAACTATATCCTGAACATACATTTTACTTGTCTGTGCATTTCTTTTCTTTTTCCTCTGATTTTTTATTGAGTTTTTGTGCATTTCATATAACATATCTTAATCAAATTTCGATCCCTCCACCCTCATATGTAACAGCTTCATCTTACTCATTTACACGCAAATATTTACTCAGCCAGTATCCTTCTGCTGTACATGTAAGTTCCGCATTTTCAGCTCCTTTATCATCCCCCTAGTGCACAGTTGTAGGAAACATTTTACTTCTTCCAAGGGAATACAATCATTCCTCTGTCCATGGGGGATTGGTTTTAAGAACCCTTCAGATACCAAACTCAGGATGCTCAACTCGATTATATAAAATGTCATGATATTTATATATCACCTATATATCCTCCTATATACTTTGAATGATTTCTAGATTACTATTTCCTAACTTGTATATTTTTCAGAGTCAAATTGCTTCTTTTGGGATGTGATAATCTACACACTTTACCTATTTTTCAACTGGTATATTCCTGAGTCTCAACAGCTGTTTATATATTAATATAATTAAAAACTGAGCATGTCAGTACACATCTCTAATTCCAGCAACAGACAGGAGGATCAGGAGTTCAAGATCAATGTGAACTACTTGAGACCCTGTCTCAAAAAAATTTAATCCAGACTTTGCAAACATTTATTGCAAACATGCTGTTTTCCTCAGGTTGTTATTGCCACAGCTCTGCTTATAATAGTTCCTTGATAAATAGAGGCTTTTTATCTTTATGTAATCAGATGTCTGTATTACTTCTTTTATGGCTTCTATCTCTGATATGATGCTCTGAAAATCTTTTCCAACCTTAGGGTTATAAAATGAGTCAACTATTGTTTATTACTTTTTATTATTTTTATTTTATATGTATAAGTGTATTGCCTGCATGTAAGTATGTCCATTCCCTGCAATGTCTTGGAGGTCAGAAGAGAGGGTCGGATCTCCTAGAACTGGAGTTCAGATGGTTGTTAGGCACGGTGTGGAGGCTGGGAATCAAACTCCAGTCCTCTGCAACAGCAGCCAGTGTTCTTAACCATGGAGTCATCTCTCCAGGCCCCTGTTTCTCTAATATTTTTTTAAGTTTTAATTTCAATTGTTAGTTATCCAGTAGCAGCCAAATGTGGTGGCTCACACCTGTAATCCCAGTATGTGAGAGGCTGAGACAGAAGAATGAGTTCAAGTTCAGTCTCGGTAAGGTACACAGTGACTCCTCGGCCGCCCTGGGTTACATAGTAAGCTTGAGGAATATAGAGTGAAACCCCGTCTCTAAATCGAATCAATCAATCAATCAATCAATCAATCAATCAATCAATCAATCTGTAACATCAAGAAACTCTGCCCTTTGGTAGTCTATTCACTATTCCAGAATGCCCCCTCCCACCTTTCCTCTTGTGGCTAGTTCTTATTTACTGTTCAAATGCAGAATTATGTATCAATTCTCTGGGAAATTTCACCTATATCTACTCCACGGTTAAATGTTATTCCCCAGTCCTCCCATCAGCTCTATTGATAGTTTACCTCTTTCTGACAATTTACCATTTTTGTCAGTGTAAGGAGCTTACAAAGAAGCTTCCCTGGAGAATTTAGATAAAGAGAAATAAAAGTGCCTAATAGGAAATAAACTTTAAAATCAGACAAGAAAGACCAGATTGTAACTTCCTTGAATCATCCCTGAACAATGAATAGAGTTGGCTGACCACTGGGTTGTAGAGTACAGAGCAGTACAAAGCATGCTTGGAAATGATGTTCATATACAAACAGTGGCTACTCCGAGGCTCATAAACATTGCATTCTGGTCAAACTGGCAAATTCACCCAGATTAAGAGAATGAAAGCAGGACAGATCAAATGCAGGTTTGCTGAGGTTTTTAGATGTTTCTTTCTTTCTTCTTTTGGTTGTATTTTGAGACAGGGTCACACTAAGTAACTCAAGCTGACATGGAACTCCTAATCCTCTTGCCTCAGCCTCCTGCATGCTAGGATTCCAGCTTACATTGCTAAACTTGAGTACAGGTTTTGCAGTCAAGCCAGACTTGGATCAACATGCTGACTCTGCCACTCACTAACCCTGTGGCCTTGGGCAAGACATAGGAGGAATGCTAATCTGTAAAACAGAGCTAAGAATAGGATCTATATCATCTCACAGGGTTTTGGAGAGGATCAAAGATGATGAAACAAGCAAAGCATTAAACACAATGCCTAGCACACAGCTAGCCCTCAATACATAATACTTATAGATATGATTTCTATAGGAAGTCTAATGCTAGGGTGAACTACACCAGCTTATATTAAACTTGCACTTCAGTTTACCTCATTTGTTCTAATTCAGTGATTATCTTAACAACATTCTGCTGAGTGACTTGGCTTCCCTAGTCCAGTTGCCTACAGGGAGAAAATACTTATCCATTTAGGCTTGATTTCCTCCTGTGTGAAATAGGGATTACAATGGTACTACCTCACAGAGTAGATGTGAGAATTGAATGTTGGAAGTAATGAGTTCAGTGCAGCATGGCGCTATGGAGAACATCCTTACTGGATATTTTTCACTTGTCCTTATGCTATAAATTCTACCCAATCACATGCCAAGTTTTATTCCTTCCACAAAGCCTTCTCCAAAAACTCCAGACAATACCCCATCCCTCTCTTTTCTCCAGCAGCCTGGAGAACTCACCATGTTCCTGTATTTTATTTAATTTGAGATATTAAATGGTTCTCTATTATCATACATAGTTGCATATAGTGGCAAAGTAAATCAAGAGATAGGATCTGATTTCCAATGCTTATTTCCTGAAAAATCTCAAACCGCCTTTAGTGAGTCACTAAAAAGCCCATGGCAGGTTAATCAAGGCCTTCATCAATGTGGCCTCCCAATACCTTCTTTGCCAGTTTTTTTCTCCCAAACCCCTGTTTCTGCACTTCTAAAATGGAAAGAATAGTTGCATTGAGCTGAGGTGTCATAGCTTCAAGTGCTGTTTCCATGCATAATACTAAATACTTTCTAGACATTTCACATGATGTCACATAGGTAGGCCCCTCAGATCTAACATGCCTAACTGTGAGCCTGTCACCTTTCCCTAACTTTTGCCTGTCTGTTCCTCTTCAGAGAAATGGGAGAGAATGGCCCATTCTTCCATGGAGCGAAGTAGAAGAAATGAGAAAAACACAAAATTGCCAATGGGCAAATACTGCAGCAGTAACCACACAGACAAGAAGCACTGATGGATGTGGTGGCTAATACTAACATAAGTACTACCATTTCTAATACAGTCATTTCCAGTAGGGAAACCTGACAGAGACCACCCTAAGTGGTCAATCACACTTAGCGTGTCATTAATAAGACATGTCTCCATGTACCTCCTGATGTGACGGATGGAGAAGAATATGTCATTTTCATGGCAATCTGACTCAAATTACATAACATGGTCTAATCAAGGAAGACATCAGATAAAACTGACTTGGAGGCATTCACCACAAAAACTGACCAGCACTCATCAAAACTATGAGAGTCATGAGAAACACCAAGTAGTTATCATGGGTTACAGGAGACTAAGGAAACAAAACAAGTAAAGGCAAATATGAGACTTTGGATTGGATACTGGAGCAGCAAAAGGGGGATCATGAAAACACTGGTGAATCTGAACAAAATGTGTAATTAATACTATTGGACCAACATGAACTGTGTTGACATACTATAATGATACAAACTGTTAACACCTAGAAGAGCTGCATGGTATGTGCAGAGGACTACTGTCTGCTATTTTCAGCCCTCCTGCATGTTGCAATCATTTCAACAACAAAATTAAAAGAGAGTACTGTGAGCCAATCACCAGTTGGCTTCTCTTCAAACCTCAGTGCTATCTTAGTTGCCTCCCATCTTTTTGAACTGAATCCCCACATGAATCCAGTTCCTGAGATGCTGCATCTTGCCACTTCATCCTTTGCACTGTGTCTGAAATCCATCCTCACTATCATCTCCTAATTGCATCCATATCATTTACCTAACCTGCGATAACAGTTTCTCTCTTGTAACCTCCAGGTCTTCAGTGTGTCTCCCTCTTTACTCTGGTTCATACAGTATTGTCATATTCCTACTCTTAAAACAGCGTCGGATCATTTTATACTCCCTAAAAATTTCAGGTGACAGATTTATTGCAGTCCTTATCACAATCCCAGGGACTGCAGAAAGTGACAGGCGGAATCTTAAATTCACCTGATAATATAAGGAATCCTGTAATAGCCAAAATGACCTTGAAAATATGAGCAAGACTCATATGACCTGACTTCAAATCTCCACCCAGAGCAACAGGAACCAGGGTCGTATTGTACCAACATCAGTGACAGACCTTAGATAACAGAACAGAACTGACAGTATGCAAATCAAGTCTCTCAACTTGAGAAGACCATTCAAAGGTGGAAAGAATACTTGTTGTGCCAACTGGTTATCCATATGTAAAACAATTCCTTACGATACAACCATAGACTATGGTTTATTCAAAATCAAAGACCAGGGCAGGAGAGATGGCTCAGTGGGTAAGAGGACTGGCTGTTCTTCCAGACGACCAGGGTTTGGTTCCCAGCACCCATACAGTGGTTAACAACCTTCTGAAGCTCCAGTTCCAGAGAATCTGACACCCTCTTCTGACCTCCATGGGCATTGTACACACAGGTGCACTTGCATGCAAGCAGAACACTCACACACATAAAATAATTTTTTTGGTCTTTTTCAGACAGGGTCTCCCTGTAGCCCCAGCTGTCCTGGAACTCACTATGTAGACCAGGCTGGCCTTGAACTCACAGAGGTCCACCTGCTGTGAAAAAAAAAAAATCAAAGAGCCAACTGTAGGAGAAAAACCATAAAATGTGTGAAAAACACAGGGGGAAATCTTCAGAACTTGTATTTGACAAAGTACTCTAAGACAGGACATCAAAAACACAGGCACCAGGAGAAGAGACCTTGAGCACTGCCTCTAATGGAGGAGCTAATGGCAGCTGATGGCTGCTAGGGGAAGGAGAGACATTTTCTTCAAAGATCTGGCTTCTGGTAGAGGGTCCATATTCTTACACCCACATGCATATGAACAGCACTAACTGGACTCAGTGAGTTTTTAGGAAAAAGAGATTAAGTGGGGAGGGGATACAGGGAGCTGGGAGGAGTTGGAGTGAAAGCGGGAAGATGGATGTGATGAAAATACATTGTATACATGTATGAAATTCTCAATAATTCAATAAATTTTCAATAAATTTAGAATAAATATTAAAGAGACAGGCAACAACCAAAAACAGATAAAGTGGACTTTCTAAAAATTAAAATCTTTTTTGCTTCAAAAGATACTGAGAAAGGGAACAGACAGTTCAAAAAATAGGAGAAATAGTGCTACAAATCGTGTATTTGATGATGATCTGGTAGCCAGATATATGAATGATTCTTAAAATTCAACAATTAAAAGCCAGAGTTGGTGATGCAAACCTTTAATCCCAACACTCAGGAGACAAAGGCAGACAGAGCTCTGTGAGTTTAAGGCCAGAATGGTCTACATAGTGATTTCCAGGACAGCTAGGGCTACAGGGTGACACTGTCTCAAAAAGACCAAAAGAAAAAATTCAGCAATTAAACTCAGGTATAGTGCCACTTGCCTTTCATATCACTGCTTGGAAGACAGAGGCAAGAGGATTTCTGTGAGATCAAGGTCAGCCTGATCCACATAGGCATGCTCCAGCACAGCTGGGGCTACAGGAAGGCCCTTTCTCAAACAAACAAATTAAATAAATAAATAAATAAATAAATAAATAAATAAACAATTAAAAGAAAATAGGTCAGTGAGATGACTCAGCAGGTAAAGGTGCTTACCACCAAGCCTTGTGACTTGAGTTCAATCCCCAGGACCCACATGTTGCAAGAAGAGAAATGACTCCTACAAGATGACCTCTAACTGGTACATGGGTGCGATAGCATGCATGTTTACAAGCACAAGCAGACACATACAAACATACAAAATTAAATAAATAAAATAAAAATAATTTTTTGAGACAGGGCCTCACTATGTAGCCCCTGGCTGGCCTAGGATGTGGTACGTAGATCAGGCTAACCTGGAACTCACAGAGCTCTGACCATGCACAGCATATGTACGCTTTTTTTTTTAAACCAATAACCCAACTTAAAAACTGGGGTGAGAGCCAGGGGCTCCTCCCAAGCCCATGTGACCCCTGAGGGACAGATCCTCAAACAACCTTAAGAGTAAAAATAAATTGGTTTATTTGGGCCAACTGTATGGTCTTAAACACCCAAAAGGAAAGTATAACCAAAGATTAAAGTGATCAGTCTATTTCTTTAAAAGTTCAAGGGATTACACTTCCCAGACATTAGGCTTAAGTCCATATAAAATGTTATTTAGACAATTATTTCTCATTGATGACTTTGCTTCTAAGCAGAGAGTCCTGCTCAGATGTAAGACTTCAAATCTTGGTCTGCAATACTGTAGTGCCCACCTGTGGCTAAGGGAAACAACCCATTATTGTTCTAAAATGATGGCTAAATTTGTTTTCTCCCCCTATCTAAAAGCCTTTGAGAGGGAACTGACACTGATTCTAACCACTCCAATAGCTATCAAAGTGCCTGAAAACAAACCCCAAGTCCATCACTCTCAAGTCCAGCCTTGGCAGACAAAAGGAAAATGAGGAGGAACCCAATGGAGGGATGCTTTTAGAAACTCTCGTTAAGAAATTCCGATGGACTCTCATATGAACATTTGAAATTTACCCTGTTCTGACTTTTCTCTGGTTCCCTGTCTAGAACTTGTAATGCTAACTACTCTTGCCTTTATTTCTCCTTCACATCTTCTATTACAAGTCAATGACTTTCTTTTCCCCCTAGAGATAAGAGTTATCCAGTTTGGGAGTCTTAGATAGACCCACTAAAGGGGTACTCCAATTGCCTCACCCTGCATCCCTGTTCAGCATGGAAGATGCCAGAGCGGTCTGCATCCTTATTCCCTACTGGCAATTTGGGTAACCCCTTCATAGGATGGCAGGATAAGAATAGGAGGTAGGAATTGACTAGGAAGTTAGGGTAAATAGACCCCAAAGAAAAGTAGCCAGTTTCTGGACTAAAAGTCAAAATGTTCTTGGGCCTCTTAGCAATATATTCTGTTCCAAAGGCCAAAATGTCGAAAGTATTTGTGAGCTTTTATCTAATCCCTAAAAGATTTTAGGGTTTCCTCTTCAGAGGGGGGAGTATTAGAGTTGCAAAAAGCCCAAGAGAGAAAGAAAGAAAGAAAGAAAGAAAGAAAGAAAGAAAGAAAGAAAGAAAGAAAGAAAGAAAGAAAGAAAGAAAGAAAGAAAGAAAGAAAGAAAGAAAGAAAGAAAGAAAGAAAGAAAGAAAGAAAGAAAGAAAGAAAGAAAGAAAGAAAACATGAAGTTGTCAGAGAAAAATGATGGGGAGATATGGGAGGAGTTGATGGGGAGGGACTGGGCTGGATTTGATCAAAACACCCTATATGCGTGTATGAAATTCTCAGTAAATTTTTTTAAGTTAAAAAAAAGAAAGAGATAACCCAACTTAAAATGTAGGCTGAGAGCTCACCATGGTAGCTTATGTTGATAATGCTAGCACTAAGGGAGACAATTAGCACTGGGGAAGCTGAGGCAAGAGTACAACTTTGAGGTCAGACTGTGCTAATACTAAGTTTGAAGCCAGCTTGGGCTACATTTTGAGACACTGTATCAAAAACTAAAAGGCAGGGACTGAAAAGGTGGCTCAGCATTTAAGACCACTGGCTGTTCTTGCAGAGGACCTGGCTTTGGTTCCCAGGACCCACATGGCAGCTAAAAACCATCTGTAACTCAACATTCCAGAGGATCTGATGCCCTCTTCTGTCCTCCATGGGCACTGCACGCATGTGGTATGCACTTACATGTATACACTCACACATAAAATACAACTCATACACATAAAATAAATAAAATATTCCCAGACATTAGGCATAAGTCCATATGAAAACTTATTTAGACAATTGTTTCTCATTGATGATTTTGTTCCTAATCAGAAAGTGCTGCTCAGATGTAAGATTTCGAATCTTGGTCTGCAATACTGTAGTGCCCACCTGTAGCTAAGCGAGACAACTGGCTATTGTTCTAAAATGATGGTTAACTTGTGTTCTCCCCCTGTCTAAAAGCCTTTGGGAGGAATCTGACACTGATTCTAACCACTCCAACAGCTATCAAAATGCCTGAAAGCAAATCCTGAATCCATCACTCTCGAGTCCAGCCTTGGAAGACAAGAGAAAAATGAGGAAGAACCCAATAGAGGGATGCTTTTGGAAGCTCTCATCAGGAAATTTCAATGAACTCTCATATGAACATTTGAAATTTGCCCTGTTCTGACGTTCTTTCTCGTTCCCTGTCTAGAACTTGTAATGCTAATTACTCTTGCCGTCACTTCTCCTTCACATCTCCTATTCACCAGTCAAGGACTTTACTTTCCCCCTACAGTTAAGAATTTTGCAATTTGGAAGTCTTTTAGATAGACCCACTGAAGGGGTACCCCAATTGCCTCACCCTGGGTCCCTGTTCAGCATGGAAGAAGCCAGAGTAGTCTGTGTACCAAGTCCCTATCTGCAAGCTGGGTAACCTCTTCAGAGGATGGTGTGATAAGAATAGGAGGTAGGAATTGGCTAAGCAGTTTGGATAAAAAGACCCCAAAGAAAAGTAGCCAATTTCTTGGCTAAAAGTCAAAATGTCCTTGGGCCTCTTAGAACCATGCGCTGTTTCAAAGGCCAAAAATGTCTAAAGTATTTGGGAGCTTTTATCTAATCCTTAAAAGATTTTAGGGTTACCTCTTTGGAGGGTGGTGGATGTTAGAGTAGCAAAAACTC
>NW_008355642.1:1975648-1978959 GCF_000622305.1 Nannospalax galili
AAATAAAATAAAAAACACAAAATAAGTTGTTTGAAAAGATGTTTTACTAATGAAAATATATACATGTGCTTTTTTCTTTACTTTCATAGGCTGCACAGCCTCTGGGCAGCCTCGTGCCAGCAACTTTCCTGATCCCCAGGAGCCCTCTGGACCAGCTCTCACCCTCATATCCCTTTACTTCCTGGGCTGCACAGCCTCCAGTGTCCTGGTACCAGCATCTTCCCTGGGTAAGTCCAGCGCACCCAGTGTGCCTTGACACCCCCAGCCTCTCACCCCCCCAGCTCCCCCTGCTGAGTCTCCCTCCTAGGCTGGGTACAGGCCCATTTCTTGGCTTGGCACCCCAGATACAACAAAAGCTCTGGGACACGGTTAAAGCAGTCCTTAGAGGGAAGTTTATAGCTCTAAGTGCCTACATTAAAAAATTAGAAAGCACACAAATGAAATGATTTAACATTGCAACTCAAAATACTGGAAAAACAATACCAAATGAAACCCAAACCAAGCAGACAAGAAGAAACAAAAAAAATCAGAGAAGAAATTAATGAAATAGAAACAAAGAAAACAATACAAAGAATCAAGGAATCCAAGAGCTAGTTCTATGAAAAGATACACAAGATTGATAGACCACTAACCCAGTTACCTAGAAGAAAGAAAGAGTACCTCCAAATCAACAAAATCAGAGATGAAAGGGGAAACATCACAACAGACACTAAAGAGATCCAGAACATTATAAGGGAATACTTTAAAACCCAAGAAGAGATTAACAGTTTAAACAGACCGATAATACATAAGGAAATTGAAACAGTAATACAAAACCTCCCAACCAAAAAAGCCCAGGACCAGATGGATTTACAGCAGAATTCTACCAGACAATTAAAGAAGATCTACATCCAATACTACTTAATTTATTCAAAAAGATAGAAATGGAGGGAGAACTTTCAAATTCCTTCTATGAAGCCAGCATCACTCTCATACCAAAGCCACTTAAAGATACAACTAAAAAGAAAACTAGAGACCCATAGCCTTAATGAACGTAGATAGAAAAATTCTCAACAAAATACTTGCGAACAGCATACTGACACACATCAAAAAGATAATTCGCCATGATCAAGTCAGCTTTATTCCATACATGTAGGGATGGTTCAATATACATAAGTCAATAAACGTCAAAAAGCATATAAATGGGGACAAAGACAAGAACCCCATGGTCATCTAAATAGATGCAGAGAAGGCCTTTGACAAAATTTAACATGCATTTATATTCAAAGTCCTAGAGGTAACTGGACTGGAGGGAACATATCTCAACATAATTAAAGCCATATATAACAAACCCACAACCAACATCATTCTAAATGGAGAAAAAGTGGAAGCATTCCTGTTGAATTCAGGAACCAGACAACGCTGTCCACTATCTCTACTCCTCTTTAACATAGTGCTTGAAACTTTTGCAAGAGCAATAAGACAAGAGAAGGAAATTAAAGGAGTAATAATTGGAAAATAAGAGATGAAATTATCCCTTTTTGCAGATGATGTGATATTAAATCTAAGAGATGCCAAAAATACCACCAGAAAACCTTCCTAGAAATTATTAACAAGTTCAGTAAGGTGGCAGGTTACAAAATTAACCTACAAAAGTCTATAGCCTTTCTATATACCAATAATAAGCAATCAGAGAAAGAGCACATGGAAACACTCCATACAATAGATGCAAAAAATAAAATATCTTGGAATAAACCTGATCAAAGACATGAAAAACCTCTACAAAGAAAATTTTAATTCCTTAAAGAAAGAGACTGAGGAACACATCAGAAGATGGAAGGTCCTCCCATGCTCATGGATTGGAAGAATTAATATTGTGAAAATGACCATCCTACCAAAAGCCATTTATAGATTCAATGCAATTACAATCAAATGCCCCATGACATTTTTCAAAGAATTGGAAAAAAACATCCTAAGATTCATATGGAAGCACAAAAGACCTTGGATAGCCAAAGCAATCCTGAGCACTAAGAGCAATGCTGGGGGGATTAAAATATCAGATATCAAACTGTATTACAAAGCTATAGCCATAAACACAAATGCGGGAAGGTTATACAAGGAACCTAGGGGATAAAGGGAAAGAAGGAGCTCAAGAGAGGTAGGACCTTAGGAGAAGGGTATTAAGGGAGAAAGGAAGGAAATGAGGGCACCTTAATTGGGGAAAACATAATGGAGTGGTGAGACAGTGTGAGAGATAAACAATGCCTAGCTAGTTTTAAAAACTAGAGGGAACCATAATACTCCAACAACATAATGACAAATTATACATAGCAGATCAAGAAATATATGTCTAGGTAAGGTTTATCTGAGAACAACTGGTCTTGGCCAAAGATTTATCTACATGACACAGAGTAATTAAAAGTACCAGACTGCTGGAACTAACCTTCTTGGGTGTTTACCAGACATACTTTGAGGCCTATAATAATTTGGTCAGAGGGACATAAAGCAAAGTTTTTGCTCCTTGCTCTCCTAGGTTGACTACTTCCAGGGGACTATGAGCATCTCTCAAAATGTCCTGTAATTGTGGTGGGTCACCTGTCCTCTTGATCAAGGAGGCCAAGCAGACCCCACCAGATGGACTTGAGCGAGTGTCCAGTCTACAAAGAGGAGGGTCAACACAGACGGAACATGCTTCCAAGCGAGGCCAGCCACAATCAAGCCGGACCTTTGACTTATCTTCACATAGAACTGGTATTAGAAAGGAGCCAGGGGCTCCTCCCGGCCCATGTGACCCCTGGGGAACAGATCCTCAAATGACCTTAAGAGTAAAAATAAATCGGTTTATCTGGGCCAACTGTATGGCCTTAAACACCCAAAAGGAAAGTATAACCAAAGATTAATGGGGCCAATATAATTTTTTAAGAGTCCATATGTATAGCTAAAGGCTACATAACAAGCAACAATGCCAGACAGGTGGTACCTTCTTTTGAATTGTTGGCCAGGGTGCCCAGAGGGATTCCCAGATAATAACCCAGCATAGAACTGGGAAAATGAACAGCACACCCCTATCTTATCTAAAGGAATGATGACAACTGATTGCTGCTAGATGAGGAACAGCTGACCTTCCTAAAACAAAGACCTCTAGATAGGCTGACTGGATTCACCAGATGGACAAGTAGTGGGGAATGGCTAGGGTTGCTGACAACACAGCAGACAGCATCAGGGATATGAGAGTATAAGGGCTCTAGTGGAGGGAGGGAATCTATGGGAGGGTGCCATCTAGGAAGTGGGTGTATAGTCAAATAAGAGGGTTTGGGATGTTCTGTGTGATA
>NW_008355642.1:1979147-1979400 GCF_000622305.1 Nannospalax galili
TAATCAGATAAATAAGAGATGCATGCGCCAACATCGCAGCATTAGTAGCAAAAACAATGTCTTTCTGCAAGGAAAAATAGATTCTAAAATGAAATGGAGATCTTTTTTAAAGGTTTAAAACTCATTCAATTTTATGTCTTTCAGGGCTTATACTGAGTTCAATACTGTATAACTATATTAATTCAACTGTGAACCTAGAAACTTACAGCCACTTGTGAAAGAGATGTACTCTTGCTCTGGAGTGTGTTACTGA
>NW_008355642.1:1979812-1980220 GCF_000622305.1 Nannospalax galili
TTGCTCTGGAATGTGTTACTGAATTTAAAGCTGTAATGAAATGCTTCTTCTAATCATGTGGTTATTAAACTTAAAAAAAATTTTTTAATCCATAAGATAAGGCTTAAATCAAGTTTAAGTTAATGAACTTTAAAATTAGGGACAAAAACATGGTACTGGCACAAAAATAGACCCATAGATCAATGGAACAAAATTGAAGACCCAAATATGAGTACATGCAATTTCAGCCACCTGATCTTTGACAAAGGGGCCAAGAACATTCACTGGAGGAAAGACAGCATGTTCAGCAAATGGTGCTGACAAAACTGGATCTTCACTTGTAGAAGAATGAAACTAAACTCCTATTTTTCATCTTGCACCAAAGTCAACTCCAAATGGATCAAAGACCTCAATGTGAAGCCTGAAACT
>NW_008355642.1:1980363-1996614 GCF_000622305.1 Nannospalax galili
AAAGCTTCTGTACATCAAAAGAAGCAACCAAGGAAGTGAAGAGAAAACCCACAGAATGGGAGAAAATCTTCACCAGTGACCTGTCCGACAGAGGTTTAGCATCCAGAAAACATAACGAACTCAAAAAACAAAGCATCAAGAAAGGAAGTAACCCAATAAAAAGTTGGGCTAAGGGGCTGAATGGAGAGTTCTCAAAAGAACAAATAAAGATGCCTAAGAAGCATCTTAAAAGGTGTTCAACACCACTAGTAATTTGGGAAATGCAAATTAAAACCACTTTAAGATTTCATCTTACCCCTGTCAGACTGGCTAAGATCAAGAGAACAAACAATACCAAATGTTGGAGAGCATGTGGGGAAAGGGGAACACTCATCCACTGCTGGTGGGACTGCAAGCTTGTTCAACCCCTATGGAAAGCAGTGTGGAGAACTCTTAAAAAACTACAAATGAACCTACCATTTGACCCAGTTATACCACTCCTTGGCATATACCCAAAGAACTCATCGTATTGCAAAGACACTTGTACATCCATGTTTGTTGCTGCTCTTTTCACAATAGCCAAGAGATGGCTGCTGCCAGGCGTGGTGGCGCATGCCTTTAATCCCAGCACTTGGGAAGCAGAGGCAGGTGGATCTTTGTGAGTTCGAGGCCAGCCTGGTCTACATAGTGAGTTCCAGGACAGCTGTGACTACAGAGAGAACCTGTCTCAAAAAGACAAAAAAAAAGAGATGGAAGCAACCTAAGTGTCCCTCAACTGATGAGTGAATAATGAAAATGTGGTACATTTACACAATGAATGTGTTAAATATGGATCCTTATATTTACAGACAATTATGCCAGTATCCACTCATCGAAGAAGCTTCTTTTGCAACAGAGACTATTACAGAGTTCCACAACTGGTCACACACAGATTGTCTGTGAATTTCTCAAGTCTAAGTGATGCATCTACAATGCAACCTCTACACCTAAAGCTCATGGAACATAGTGGAACAGGAGTAGAAAAAATTCTAATGCATCTCTCAATACTATTCAAGTTCTTATATTCCCTTTCTGTCCTCTAAAGAGTCTGAAAATTGTGTTAATTTAAGGGGATGGGGGAGGGAAATCATACAAGGAACCCAGGGGATAAAGGGAAAGAAGGAGCTCAAGAGAGGTGGGACCATAGGAGAAGGGTATCATTAAGGGAGAAATGGAAAAAATGGGAGCACCTTAAATGGGGAAAGTATGGTGGATGGGTTAGACAATGTGAGAGATAAACAATGCCTAGCTAGTTTTAGAAAACCGGAGGGAACCATATTAGGCCAACAACCTACTGACAAATTATACAGACAACCAGATCCAAGAATGTAATATATGCCTAGGCAAGGTTTATCTGAGAGTGTTTGGTCTTTGCCCAAGCTCTATGTCCATGACATATGGTAATTAAAAGTACCAGAGTGGTAGAACTAACCTTCTTGGATGTTTAACAGCCACACTTTGAGGCCTATATTAATTTGGTCGGGGGACATAAAGGACAGTTTTTGCTCCCTGTCTCCCTAAGCTGAATAAGTTCCAGGGGACTATGAACAGCTCTCAAAATGCCCTGTAACTGTGTTGAGTCACCTGTCCTCCTGAGCATTGAGGCCATGGAGACCCCACCAGATGGACCTGAACCAGTGTCCAGTCTACAAAGAGGAGGGTCAACACAGAGAAATATTTCCTTCATGCTTCCAAGCAAAGCCAGCCATGGTCGATAAGCCAGGACCTTTGATTTATCTTCACATAGATGGAACTGGTAAAAGAAAAGAGCCAAGGGCTCATCCCAAGCCCATGTGACCCCGAGGAACAGATCCTCAAATGACCTTAAGAGTAAAAATAAATTGTTTTATCTGCGCCAACTGTAGGGTCTTAAACAGCCAAAAGGAAAGTATAACCAAAGATTAATTGGGTCAATATAAATTTTAAGAGTCCATATGTATAGCTAAATGCTACAGAACAAGAAACAATGCCAGACAGGAGACACCTTCCTTTGAGTTATTGGCCAAGGTGGTGCAAGAGACTCCCAGACAGTAACCCAGCATAGAACTGAGAAAATGAACAGAAGACCCCAATCTTATCTAAAGGAATATTGTCAATTGATTGCTGCTAGATGAGGAACAGCTGATGATCCTAAAACAAGGCTCTCTAGATAGGTTGACTAGGTTCAGCAGACAGACAAGCACTGGAGAATGGCTGGGGGTGTCAACAACACAGTGGGAATGACAGAGTATATGGGCTCCAGTATGTGGGAGGGGGGAGGCTATGGGTGGGTGCTATTTGGGAAGTGGGTATATAGATGAATAAGATTGTGTGGGATATTCTGTATGATATACACACAGAAAAATCAACAAATTTTTTAAAAGGCATATTTGAGGAGGAATCATAAAAATTTACTTCATGCTAAATAGTAGAGGTGATATACATTACAAGTGAAATGTACCTGATGACTTTATATCTATACTCAGGTACTAAGGAGCCAAGTGTAACTGACTGTGACTAGTAATCATCAGATACATTGAGATTAAAGACACATGAGCAAACATCTAAGCATTAGTAGCATTGAAAATGTAGGAAACAGCATATTTTTAAATGAAATGGAGACCTTCTTTAAAGGGTAAAAACTCATTCAATTTTATATCTTACAGGGTTTATACTGAGTTCAATATTGTATAATGGTATTAATTCAATTGTGAACCTAAAAATTTACAGCCACTTTGGAAAGAGATGTATCCTTGCTCTGGAGTGTGTTCCAGAATATATTAAAGCTGTAATGAAATGGTTCTTCTAATCATGTGGTTATTAAAGTAAAAAAAATTCTTCAAAGCATAAAAATTTCTCCTCAATAATTAGTAGATGTGAAAAACATTGCCACTGAAATCTACCTAACAACTTTATATCCATGCTCAGATACCAAGGAGCTCAGAAAGTAACCAACTGTGAGAAGTAATAATCAGATATATAGAGATTAGAAACGCATGTGCAAACATCTTAGTGTTAATTGCATTAAAAATGAATTTTTTTGTATGAAACCATGTATTTTAATAGGGAAATGGAGATCTTTTTTAAAGGTTAAAACCTCATTTAATTTTGTATCTTATAGGGTTTATACTGAGTACAATATTGTATAACTATCAATTCAACTGTAAACCTAAAAATTTACAGCCAATTTTGAAAGACATGCATCTTAGCTCTGGAAATTGTTATTGAACGTGTCAATGCTGTTGTAATGAAATGCTTCTTCTAATTATGTGGTTATTAAATAATTTTAAAAAGGTTAAAAAAGAAAATGTATAAATATTCAATACATACATGAAAAGATGTTCAACATCATTAACATCAGAGAAATGCAAGTCAAACTCACAATCTGGTAACACTTCATGCCCACTAGCATGGCCACAATTTTTAAACTACTATTAGGGCTGGGGAGATGACTCAGTGAATAAAGAGTTTGCCAAGTGTGAGGAGCTACGTTCATATCACCAGAACCCACTCAAAGCTAGATGCAGTAGCATGCATCTGTAATTGCAGTGCACATATAACGTGATGGGAAATGGAAATGAGAGAATCCAGACGTTTGCAGGTCAGCTAACCTGGCATAAGTAGTAGGATTTCTGCCTCACACAAGGTAGAAAGCAAGGATTGACATCCAAGGTTGGCCTCTGATCTCCAAATGAGTTCAGTGGCACCTGGATTCTGGCACTCACACACGCATACACACTATCTATCTATCTATCTATCTATCTATCTATCTATCTATATATCTATATATATATATAGACAATTCTGAGTATTCATCAGAATATAGAGAATTTGGCACCTCCCACACTATTGGTAGGGTCGTAATATGGCACTGCTACTTTAGAAAACAACTTGAGAATTACCCCCAAGAGGCTAAACATAGTTATCATATGACCCAGTAATTCTACAGCCAAGAGAAATAAGAACCTATGTCCATGCAAAAGCTAATACACATATATTCAAAGATCATTATTCGTAATTGATAAAAGCATCAATCACAATGCTGTCATCACATAATCACATCAGTAAGCAAAAGGATACAAAAATATGCTATGTTAATACCAGGGAATGTTACTTGGCCTTTAAAAGGAATGAAGTACCAATATGCATGCTAAAACATGAATGAATCTTAATAACATTATATTAGGGGCTGGGAGTACAGCTCAGTAAGCGTGCTTGCCTAGCATGCATGAGACCAAGTTTGATTCCCTAGCACTGCAAAATAAATGTTGTTTTACACACACACACACACACACACACACACACACACACACACAGAGAGAGAGGGAGAGGGAGAGGGAGAGAGAGAGAGAGAGAGAGAGAGAGAGAGAAAGAGAGAGAGGAGAGAGACAGTATTCAAAAATGACCACGTTATAACATTATGTATGTTAAATGTCTAGAAAAGGCAAATATGTAGATAAAAAGTAATTAGCCACCCTTTAAGGGCTTGGGCAGGGGGTGAAGGACAGGTAGAGGGTTGAGAGCTAAATGGTACCGAATCTGTTTTAGGGATGATGAAATTGTTCTAAACCCGACAGTCATATGAATGTATTGAAAATCATTCAATCATAAACCTTAGTTATTCATTTATTTATCTTTGAGATAGTCTTACTATGTAACTGCCCCAAACTCTTAATCCTCCTGCCTCAGCCTTCCTGGTGCTGAGAGTTGCAGGCATGCACCACCACAGTGAGTTCTCGTAGACTTTCAATAAAATTTATAGATGATGTTAATTATATCTCAATAAAGCTGTTTTAAAGACCCACAAGCTTTGGATAACTGCTTATTACTTAGTACATAAAGGCAAAGGCCTTTATTGAGCAATCAAGTTATCCCCCATCATTATTTGACACTTAACAAGAGTTATATTGCTCCCATTCTTTTCCATATGCATTTCTATACAGCCAAAGAAAAATCATTCATCATTACCCATATACCCCCACAGTTCCTAACCTTGATCATTACTCCCACAATTCCTCACCCTCCCCCCACCAGGATTCTCTCTTCCCTACTATCTTCACATATTTCTACCTAGCTTCTCTCACGTGACCCAGTTCTCAGGTTTGCCTTTGCCAACCCTTCCCTGCTCTTCAAACTTTACATAGTAGTTTCTCAAAACATTTACTGAAAGAATACAGACAAGCACACCTCCTATATGATGGCTGCCTCCACAACAAAATATCCCGACCCCCAACCACATCTCCACTTCCCTTGTCCTTTTGCTGGTCCCAGCAACAGCTTACTGCTTCAGACCCTTGAGAACACTTCCAAACTAGCACCCTCTATTTCCCAACAAACTGTGCTCTCGATGATGACAGCACTAATATATTGCACCAGGGCCACAGTGTATAGCTGTGTAGGTTGTGCGCTACACAACCCTAGTGGCGCCATTCAATTATAGTCCATGTGAATGGCACCCTCTCCTAGGGTTGTGTAGAACACAGCTGTTCATGGCGGCCCTGCTTGGAAACAGACCTAGAATTTTGGAATAAAGTTAAAAGGAATTTGTGATGACAAAATGGCTATAACAATATCACATTATCAAGAAGATAACCTGGGCATTGGGATACAAACCTGTGATTCCAGCACTCAGGAGGCTGAGGCAGGAGGATCAACATTACCAGATCTGTGCCTGTGTTATTTAGGGAGGTCAGTGCCAGCTTGGGCAACATAGTGAGACTGTGTTTCAAAAGAAAAAAATGGAAAAGAAACTCTAGAAGAATATACTGATAGCACAATTTTTGCATGGAATTAGAAAACAGGAACACTCAACAATTACTATTGATGTATCTACAGGTCTGGAGAAAGGAAAATACATACATTCAGGTCATACAACAAAGGTGTGATTGACAAGCAAAAAACAAAAAAACAGTTCTCTAAGGCCTATCTTTCACTAAATGAACTTTCCCATGGGACCTTTCAAGTGATTTGAGATTATAAAACAATATGTCTTGTGTAATCAGGCTTAAGGAATCTTGCCATTAGGAAAGTTGAACACAGTGTTACCATCTCTATGTAGGGCTCTCTCTCATCATCAACCTGTCAGTCATATGCTTTATTGCCCATCCCATGAGGAGACAACACCCCTGGGAAGCTGATAAAAATGAGGATCTGGGGCTGGAGAGATAGCACAGAGATTAAGAGCATGCATTGCTCTTGCAGAGGGTCCAAGTTCAGTTTCCCACACCTACAATCAGGCAACTTACAACTGCCTATAACTCCAGCTCGAAAGGGATTGAATGCCTCTGGCCTCCGCAGGCACTTGCATTCATGTGCATATAACCACATACAGACACTTAATTAAAAATAATCAAAATAAGGGGCTGGAGAGATGGCTCATGGGTTATGAGCATAGGTTTCTCTTGTGGAAGACCAGGGCTCAAATCCCAGCACCCACGTGGTGGCGAACAACCATCCGTAACTCCAGTTCCAGAAGATATGATGCCCTCCTCTGATCTCAGGCATTGCACAATGTGGTGCACTTAGATACACGTGCAAGCAATACACTCATATAAAATAAAATAATAAATAAAAAATTTAAATAAAAATAATTATCAAAATAAATATTTTAAAAGTTGGGACTCTGAAATCACAAACCAAATTTCTCCTTCCTTTTCTGAAGTTCACGAGTTCTCATTGGTACGATCCACGATACAGTCCCCAGCTTATCTGCAGGGAACACATTCGAAGACCCCCAAGTGGAAACCCGAAACATCAAGTACTACCAAACCCTATAGGGACTATGGGTTTTTCCTGTATCTACAAGACTATGATAAAGTTTAATCTGTAATTTAGGCACAGTAGCAAATCAAAGACAATGAAATAATAGAATAAAAGTTATATGAATGAGCTCTCTCAGACACAGGGATACTGCAAATTCCATTTGATAAATGAGATGGCTATGAAGTGACTTGCTGGCAGATAGCAGAGACACCTGCAGACAAAGGGATTATTTGTACCCTGCACAGGACAGAGCAGAAAGCCACAAGACTGCGTCTCAGAATGTTGCATATTTTTAAATATATGAATTATTCATTTCTAGAGTTTTCCATTGAATATTTCTGGATCCCAGTTGACTGGAGGTAACTAAAATGGCAGAAAGAGAAACTGTGTGAAGGGGAAGAACTGTAATTTATTTATTGATGTCAGGTTGTTGCTCATTATCCAGTGCTTCCCAAGTGCCTGACAGTACAGCCGGAGTGTTACAAGCACTATTTCATGCACTCCTCACAGGAATCTTGTTATGTAAATCCCAACCACTGCACCCTCATGGACATATAAGGAAACCATGATACAGAGGAATCACTTGCCTAAGGTCACACCAGTAATAAGTCAAAGAGCCAGACCTTTCACTGTATATATAGTTCAGTTGGTAAAAGCACCACATAAATAAACCAGGTACAGTCTTGCACACCTAGAATCCCACAAGGGCTCTCTTTCCCTTGGTCATAAAGAAGAAGCCTGAGGACTGTTTCTGATTACATGGAGTACACGCACAAAGCATGCCAAGACTGCTAGGGGAAAGGGCCTAGGGAAAATGCTTAGGTCTGCTGGTACCTCTGCTTTATCTCCTCTAAAAGTCTGGCTAGCTTACAGTTTGCTTTCTCCTTGCCCATCACAGTTGTCAATGACAGATTATGGAAGCCAGAAGTGATGAGCAAGTTCTCATTCCTGTTAAGATTGCCCCACAATCTTTATAACACCACTCCCATGTATATAGGGGAATTCCTTTCTGCCATATTTTCTTCTTGAATTTTTACCCTAAGAAGGCAAGCTCAGAAGGATGTATCCTCAGTCATCTTCCCCAAAGTACCTCTCCCACATGAATATTTACAGGCATCTCTAATAAATTCTGAATCCTTTCTTTGAGAAGAGAGAGCTTGCCATCTTTGGAAGATATACTATCCTACATACAGGAAATGAAAATCCTTTACTCTTCTTTTGTTTCCTGGCAGTGATTTTTTTTTTCTGGCCATTGCACTTGAAATTGAAAATCCATTATGTTTGCTTACAAAGGGAGTAATATCAGAAGATCAAGGTCATCCTTGGCTACACAGCAAGTTTGAAGTCTATCTAGGCTACATGCTACCCTGTCGAAAGAAAAGGAAAAAAAAGAAAAGAAAAGAAAGAAAAAGAAAAGAAGGAAAACAGCAAGCCAGATCTTGATTCCAGAGCTAACGAGTGTAAAGGCCACTTGTTTAACTATTACTAATCTTCTGTCTCTCATAAGGTAATTTGCTCCATTCCTCCAGTGACTACCACAGTGTCAAACAAGGAGAACCTCTCCAGGACACCTCCACCAGAGCCCTGCCAGGAACACAAGCAGGAAACAATGGGAAAACTCAAACTTTGGGGACATGTTGGAAGTCCTCCTCTGACCCATTTGAGACAGTATCACACTGTCTGAACCTCAATCCCAACAAAATATTTAGAACAAAATGACCTGGTTGCCTTGAAATTTCAAGAGAACTCTGAAGTAACCAAGTCTAGGCAAACCCATAGGAGGGATGGATGGTACCCAGTTCCCTACAGGAAGGCAAGGTATTGTGTAGGATCACAGTCATGTGAGTCAGTGAATGCCTACAGAGTTCTAGGACCAAGAATCTAGCTGTGACTACGGACAACATCAGTGAGTGTGTGTGTGTGTGTGTGTGTGTGTGTGTGTGTGTGTGTGTTATTTTGACAGTTGGTGTTGGGTGGGAAAATGCAGTGCCAAAGAAAAGAGGTTTTCGCACATCTTTAGGCATTTTTCTTTTACTTCTTTTCTTCTTTCTTCCTTCCTTCTTTCCTTCCTTCCTCCCTTCTTTCCTTTCTTCCTTCCCTTCAGGCAAGGTCTAATGAAACCCCAAACTTGATATGTAGATAAGGATGACCTTGAATTTCTGATCCTCTTGTCCCCATCTTCCCAAGTACTGGGATTACAGATGTGTACCACTACAACAGGTTTATGATGTGGTGTTGGAGATGGAACCCAGAATTTGTGCATTCTAGGTAAACATTCTACCAACTCAGTCACATCCCCAGGCCTCATTTTACTTATCTTTCAAAGTAGGAATAAGGGGCTGAGGAATTTAGTTCAGGGTAGATCAGTTGTCTAACAACTATAAGGTCCTGTATTTGATTTCCAGCAATGGGGGGAGGGTAAAATAAAATAGGAATCAGAACACAGAATACTTATCACTTGCGGTTCTCCTGAGGTACAAAACAAGAATTTAAAAACAAAAAGAGCCACAGCCCAATACTTGGAGCAGTTTGTGTTCTAGGCACAAAAAGAGACCCAGGACATTGTTCCTCTTTGCAGCAGTTCCAAGTCTGGTTAATAAAGCCTTCCAATCTAGCAGATAACAAAATCAACAACAAAGCTGGTTCAGAATTACCCTACCTTGCAGGAACGCCCTTTGACAGGTGAAAAACTGGTTGGAAAAGATGAAAAGTGCTGGCAAGAATAAGGAGAGTGGAGCAGGAAAGCTAACTTTGTGGTTAGGAGCACGGGCTGCTCTTGTTGAGAACCTGGGTTCAGTTCCCAGAACTCACACGGCAGCTAATAGCCAACTGTAACTCCAGTTCCATGGAATCCAGTACCCTCTTCTCCCTTCTACAGGTATCACACACACATCACACACATGCACACATGCAGGCAAATCGCAAAATAAAAATAAATTTATTTTTTAAAAGATGCTTTAAAATATTCATGGCTTTTTAATGCATCAGGTATCCCCAAGATTCCCAAGAAATGTGTAACGGTAGTTTCTGGGGAAATTAAACAGAAAATTAGAGATCAGGCATGCTACTGTGTGAATCTTTAAAGCATCACTAGTCAAACAGGAATGTGCCAAGTTAAATGAATCCGCTTATTTGGGATCAAAACAGAACTGTGTGTATCTTCATACCTTTAATCTCAGTACACATGAAACTGTGGCAGGTGGAAGACTACAAGTTACCAGGCTATCTGGACTACATAGGAAATGTGCCTAAAAAAGAAAGCCCTCACAAACAAAGAAAATCCAAGTCTTCCATCATTGGAAGAAAGGGGAAAGAGACTGTGCCCTTACATGACTGAAAACCTAAATGCCAGTGCCTGGGATCCTTGAGAATGAGGTTGAGCTAGGAGAAAGAAGACCAAGACATTTAAAAAATGTAAAAAGTACTAGATAATCTCATTTGGGGGATACAAACATGGAATGCTTAATTTATGCAGAAAGAAAAGTCAAAAAGGAAAGAAACGTACTTCTGGCACAAAGCTCTGGGGTTTGTATTTGTTTTATGTCACATTATTGTGTCTTCAGATTCAGATCATGGCATGTGCTCTCTTTATTTTTAAAACACCATAAGAAGTCAACTTCACACACACAAAAAAAAAATAGAACTATGGCTCCTAGGGGTGGGGATGTAGATCAATTGGTAGAGAGGTGGCCTAGCATGCATGAAGCCCTGAGTTCCATCCCCAGCACCACATAACCATGTGTGGTGGCACATGTCTATAATCCTAGCACTGGAAAGCTGGAGACAGGAGGATTAGAAATTCAAGGGCATCCTTGACTACACACCACATTTGAGGATCAGATATTCAAGGTAAACCTTGACTATACAACAAGCTGGAGGCTAGCATGGGTACATGGGACCTTGTCTCAAAAAATAAAAATAGGGGCTGGAGAAATGGCTCAGTGGTTAAGAGCACTGACTGCTCTTGCAGAGGACCTGGGTTCAATTCCCAGCACCCATATGGCAGGTTACAAACTGTCCTTAACTCCAGTTCCAAGGGAATCTGAAGCCCTCTTCTGACCTCCGCAGCATTGCATGACATGGGTGCACTCACATACATGCAGGCAATACTCTCATACACATAAAACAAAAATAATAAAATATTAAAAAAATAAAAATAAAAAATGGGGATTGGAAAGATAGTGTAACCATTAACAGCACTGGGTACTGTTACAAAGGATTCAAGTTTGGTTTGTAGCACCCACATGGTGGCTAACAGTTGTCCATAACTCCAGTTCCACAGGTTCTGATGCCCTCTTTTGGCCTCCATGGGCATTGTGTGCACGGGTGCACTTACATGTATGTAAACACTCATACACGCAAAATAAAAATTAATTAATTAAAAATAAAAATAAAAATATGGATCTGTGTAGTGGCAGACCGACAGAGAGTTCTAGGTTCCAGCCTCCCTCTGGCTAGGGGCTGAAAACTCAGGGGACTACCTGAGAGCACCCAGATCCTGCCTCCACCTGGTGGTGAGCTTCCCCTAATTGCACCATACCCATACCCATACCTGGGATGTCGTGAGGCCCCTCCCAAGGCCCCAGGGCAGACTTGGCTTTGGTAGGCTAAGGCTGAAATCTTAGCAGACAGCCTGAGGGGGTGGGCTCCAACCTCCATCTGTGTAGCAGCTGTGATCTCAGCACATTACCAGAGTGCTAGGTTTTGGCCTCCCTCTGGCATAGGTGCTGAGAACACAGCAGACAAACTCAGAGTCCCCAAATTGCCCCCCCTTAGAGAATTTCCCAAATTTTCTCTAAGTATCTGCTAATAGGGGTCCAAGCCTTAGGAAGAAGCCCAAGTGTACTTGATGGGAACTTGACTTGAGCTTCTGTAGGTGCTCCTGAATAGCTGATATGAAGCCATCAGTTCCCTCCAAAATAAAACCTGACAGAACCTGAAACCTGTACCAACCACCTTTACATAACCAATAACGAAAGGACCTAGGCACACCAATAATACAAACAGAAGCATACTTCAACTTAATTCTCATATCAGAATCATAAACAACAAAAGAAATTCACATGCCAAAATCACAGCAAAAGAAAAATAAAATGGAAAGCCAAAACACTATGTCCCCACCAAACTCCACCAGTCCTGTAGAAGAGTTCTACAAGGAGAACCCCTTAGAGATAACCCAGGACACTGAATGTAAAAGAACAATCATAAACACAATCAAGGAATTCAAAGAATTTAAACAACAAAAAAAGAAGATAGGGATAAACTTCTGAATGAATTCAGAACTTGAAACAACAGGGAAAAGCCTCACCAATAGAATGAATGAAATGGAAAACAGAATATCAACACTGGAGGATAATGTTGAAGAACTGGACCAAGCAAAGATTATAGAAAAAATTTTAAAACACAGGAATGGAGTATGCAAGAGATGTGGGACACCATGAAAAGACCCAATCTACGGATCATAGGAATAGAGGAAGGAGAAGAATTTCAGGTTAATGGCGCTGAGCAAGATCTTAAACAGTATTATAGAAGAGACTTTCCTGAAATTAAGGAAAGACATCCCCACACAAATATAGGAGGCACATAGAACACCAAAAAGATAGGATCAAAAAGACACTCCTCATGACATATCATAGTAAAAACACTAAATGTACAGAACAAAGAGAGAATGATGAAAGCAGCAAAAGAAAAACAAAAAGTCACATACAAAGGAAAGCCCATCAGAATTACAGCTGACTTATCAATGCAAACTATGAAAGCCAGAAGAGCCTGGACCAAGGTATTTCCATTTCTATATGACAAAGACTAAACAGAGAGACGTCTGAATTAAATGATACCATACAACAAATGGACCTAACAGACGTCTTTTGATTATTTCACCCAAACACCAAAGAATACACTTTGTACTCAGCACCCCATGGAACGTTTTCAAAAACTGACCACATACTGGGCCACAAAACAAATCTCAACAAATAAAAAAACATTGAAATAATTCCATGCATTCTATTGGACCACAATGCAATAAAGCTCAAAATCAACACTGGACAAAGCCCTAATCACTACACAAACTTGTGGCAATTGAACAGCACACTCATAAAACAATGAGTGGGTCAAAGGAGAAATTAAGAAAGAAATAAAAACTGAGCTTCCAATAAAGGCTCTCAGGAGGGCAGTGAAACCATTCCTGAGCTGCAAAGTCTGGGGGGCGGGGCGGGGGGGCGCAGAGAATTCCTGGAATTCAACGAAAAGGACAATACAACACAACACAACACAACCTCTGGGACATATTAAAAGCAGTCCTAAGAAGGAAGTTTATAGCTCTAAGTGCCTACATTAAAAAATTAGAAAGAGCCCAAATAAATGATCTAACACTACAACTCAAGGCACTGAGAAGGCAAGATTAGAATGAGCCCAAACTGGAAACCCTGAAACTATTAGAAGATATTGGCAGTAACTTACAAGATAATAGGTGTAGGAAAGGATTTCCTAAATTGGACAGAAGTTGCTCAGGAATTAAGGTCAGCAATCAACAAAAAAGCTCATTAAACTAAAAAGCTTCTGTATAGCAAAAGAAAAAAATTAAAAAAGTGAGTGAAGAGAAAACCCACAGAATGGGAAAAAAAAATCTTACCATTGACACATCTGACAGATGTTTAACATCCAGAATATATGAAGAACTCGAGAAACCACATGACCTAATTAAAAGATGGGCTAAAGATCTAATCAGAGAGTTCTCAAAGGAAGAAATAAAGATGGCTAAGAAACATCTCAAAAAGTGTTCAACATTGTTAGTAATTACAAAAATGCAAAGTAAAACCACCCTAAAGTATCACCTTACCCCAACCAGACTGTCTAGAATCAAGAGAACAAATGATACCAAATGCTGACAAGGATGTGGAGAAAGGGGAATTCTCATTCACTGCTGGTGGGATTGCAAAATCATGCAACCCCTTTGGAAAACAGTGTGGAGAACTTTTTAAAAAACTCAAAATGAACCTACCATATGACCCGGTTATATCACTCCTTGACATATACCTAAAAGACTCATCCTATTGTAGAGACACTTGTACAACCATGTTTGTTGCTGCTTTTCTTACAATAGCTAAGAGATGAAAGCAACCTAAATGTCCCTCGACTGACTAGTGGTTAACAAAATTGTGGTATAGTTACACAATGGAGTTCTATTCAACAGTAAAGAAAGATGAAATGATGAAATTTGCAGGTAAATGGATGGATCTAGAAACTGTCATACTAAGGGAAGTAATACTGGCTCAGAAAAACAAATGACATATGTTCTCCCTCTTCGGTGGATCCTAGCACCAAATCCTTTTAAATTCCATGTCCTTTTAATAAAATGATGCTGTACAGCAGTCTCTTCTGCATGAAATAACTACTATCATCATGACTTCAGCTGTGCCTGCTTGCTAAACATTGTCACAATTGGGCTTGTTGATTGTTGTGCTCATTTATTAAAGGAGGGCCAAGCAGGACCACTGGACCCTCATCAGAGTATCTCTTTCTAGCCAACTGTATGTAATTTGGCCCTAATCATACATGGTCTCCTGGGTGTTGGCTAGGTGAGACAGGTTAAAAAGTCTAGAAAGCTGTGATAAAATCATGCTGAGTAAAGTAGAACTGCTATTTTTCACATAGACAACACTTTTTCAAGCAGTTGGATTTATTTTAATCCATGACATTATCACGAGCCACTGTTAGAACCAGATGTCATGCCTGTTGGATAGCAAGATATTGTTGAAGGGAAGTACCAGAAGTGACAGCAGGTCACATTGCACCTCTTTAATTTGTCAGGCTTCGGGTGTCTTGTCTGTTTGACTGGTAAAACTGAGGTACAGAACTGTTAACTTAGCCAGGCATGGTAGCTCACAGCTGTAATCCCAACACTCAGGAGAGAGAAGCAAGAGGTCCACGGCTTCAAGGCCAACCTGGGCTTCAGTGAGATTCTGTCTCATAACTCAAAGAGATTGGAATTCCACTGTTGGGCTTTGATGTGCAAGTCAGTGGTTCTAAATCCTCAGTGCACATGAGAATTACCTAGGGAGTTTAATTAAAACACAACAATAATCCTGGGATATACTCCTCAACATCCTTTCTCATCAGAGAGGCCTGGGCATCAGAATTCCAAAGTATCACAAGGTGATTTCAGTGTGCCACCAGGTTTGCAAATCAGTGTTCCACCACTCTTTACTATTCAGCATCCTCAGAGAGAGAAGACTCAAGCACTATTTTTTCAGAAGAAGCATTTCATTACAGTTTTAACATACTCAATAACAGTTTCCAGAGCATGGATACATCTCTTTCAAAAGTGGTTATAAAATTTTTAGGTTCACTGTTGAATTAACACAGTTATACAATATTGAACTCAGTATAAGCCCTGTAAGACATAAAATTGAATGAGTTCTTAACCTTTACAAAAGATCTCCATTTCATTTTAAAATATACTGTTTCATACAGAAAAACTCATTTTTTAATGCTACTAACACTTAGGTGTTTGCACATGCGTCTCTAATCTCTATGTATCTGATTATTACTAGTCACAATTGGTTACCACTTGGCACCTGTGTATGTCTACAAAGTCATCAGGTAGATTTCAGTGGTAATGTTTATCACCTTTACTAATTAACATGACATAAGTTTTTATGCTTGCTCCTCAAATATAATTCATTCTTTTTAATTTGTTGATTTTTTTTGTGTGTATATCACACAGAACATCCCAAACAATCTTATTTATCTATATACCCACATCCCAAATAATACCCTCCCATAGTCTCCCCCGCCACCTCCACTGGAGCCCATATACTCTGCCATCCCTGTTACTGTCCACTGTGTTGTCGGCGCCCCCAGTCATTCCCCAGTGCTTGTCCATCCACTTAATCTAGTCAGGCTATCTAGAGTTCCTTGTTTTAGGACGATCAGCTCTTCCTCATTATCAATCGGTTGTCAATATTCCTTTTGATAAGATTTGGGTCTGCTGTTCATTTTTCCAGTTCTATGCTGGGTTACCATCTGGGAGTCCCTTGGGCCACCCTGGCCAACAACTCAAAAGAAGGTATTGCCTATCTGGCATTGTTGCTTGTTATGTAGCCTTTAGCTATACATAAAGACTCAAATTATATTGGTCCCTTTAATCTTTGGTTATACTTTCCTTTTTGATGTTTAAGGCCATACAGTTGGCCCAATAAACCAATTTATTTTTACTCTTAAGGCCGTTTGAGGATCTGTTCCTCAGGGGTCACATGGGCTTTGGAGGACCCCCTGGCTCCTTTCTTTTACCAGTTCCGCCTATGTGAACATAAGTCAAAGGTCCTGCTTGCCCATGGCTGACTTCGTTTGGAAGAATGGAGGAAATGATTCCTCTGTCAAGCACTATATTTTATCTTTTTTTCCAATTAATTATTTATTTAATAACCACATACTTAGAAGAAGCATTTCATTACAACAGCATTGACATATTCAATAACAATTTTCTGAGCT
>NW_008355642.1:1996987-1998128 GCF_000622305.1 Nannospalax galili
TAATAACCATATGATTAGAAGAAGCATTTCATTACAGCTTTAACATATTTATTAACACATTCCAGAGCAAGGATACATCTCTTTCAAAAGTAGCTGTAAGTTTGTTATAGGTTCACAGTTAACACAGTTACACAATATTGAACTCAGTATAAGCCCTGTAAGACATAAAATTGAATGAGTTTTTTGTCGTTTAAAAAAGATCTCCATTTCATTTTAGAATACATTGTTCCTTGCAGAAAGATTCATTGTTTTTCCTAACACTGAGATGTTGGTGCATGCATCTCTAATCTGTAGGTATCTGATAAATACTAGTCATGAACAGTTGCACTTGGATCCTAGGCGCCTGAGTATGTCTATAAAGTCATCGGGTAGGTTTCGATGGTAATGTGTATCACCTCTATTAATTAGCATGACTTAAATTTCCATGCTTCCTCCTCAAATACAATATTTTTTTAAAATTTATTGATATTTTTGTGTGTGTGTGTGTATATATTATACAGAACATCCCAAATCATCTTATTCGACTATACACCCCCTTCTCAGAATAGCCTCCCTCCCCCGACTACAGTCCTTATACTCTTATATCCCTGGTACTGTCTGCTGTGTTGTCGGCACCCCAGCCATTCCCCACTACTTGCCCTTCTGGTGAATCAAGTCAGCCTATCTAGAGGACTTTGTTTTAGGAGGGTCAGCTGCTCCTCTTCTAGCAGCAATCAGCTGTCAATATTCCTTTAGATAAGATTGGGATCTGCTGTTCATTTTCCCTGTTCTATGTTAGGTTGCTATCTGGGAGTCCCTTTGGCCACGCTGGCCAACAACTCAAAAGAATGGATTTCCTATCTGGCATTGTTGCTTGTTATGTAGCCTTTAGCTATGCATATGGACTCTTAAAGAAAATATATTGACCCCTTTAATCTTTGGTTATACTTTCCTTTTGGATGTTTAAGGCCATACAGTTGGCCCTGAAAAACCAATTTATTTTCACTCTTAAGGTTGTTTGAGGATCTGTTCCTCAGGGGTCACATGGACTTGGGAGGAGCCGCTGGCTTCTTTCTTTTACCAGTTCTGCCTATGTGAAGATAAGTGAAAGGTCCTGCTGGACCATGGTTGGCTTCGCTTGGAAGCATGGAGGAAGTGATTC
>NW_008355642.1:1998450-2008550 GCF_000622305.1 Nannospalax galili
CTGGTACGTATAATTTGTCAGTAGATTGTAGGTTCCCTCTGGTTTTTAAAACTAGCTAGGCATTATTTATCTCTCGCATTGTCTCACCCCTCCATCACAGTTTTCCCACTTAAGGTGCCCCCATTGCCCCATTTCTCCCTTAATAAGGGGAAACAAGGAGCTCAAGAGAGGTAGGACCATAGGAGAAGGGTATTGTTATTAAGGGTCGTATAATTTGTCAGTAGATTGTAGGTTCCCTCTGGTTTTTAAAACTAGCTAGGCATTATTTATCTCTCGCATTGTCTCACCCCTCCATCACAGTTTTCCCACTTAAGGTGCCCCCATTGCCCCATTTCTCCCTTAATAAGGGGAAACAAGGAGCTCAAGAGAGGTAGGACCATAGGAGAAGGGTATTGTTATTAAGGGTATTATTAAGCACTATATTTTTTTTAAAGTCTTAAAGTAGTATGTTCCCTTCAGAGAAAGGCATGCCCATGAAATCTGTAAGCAAGACGGTAAGCAGGGAGCACACAGAGATAGAGCTTCCATGATTTACAACTAGGGAAAGCAAAGAGATATGCAAGCAGTGACTGAAAATGGAAAGGAAACCAGGGAACAAAGGTGTCCCTGTGAGAGAAAGTGTTAAAACATTAGCTTAGCATGCTCTGTTCCACCTCCAAACTCTTTATCTTGACAGAGATTCCCTAGAGGCTAAAAGCAACCCAGAAGTAGCAAACTAAAGCCTTAAAAACCTATTCTGTTCCTCGTCAAACTTCTTTTAAAAAATAGGAATGTCAGTTTTAATGAGTTACTCATCATCTGTTTCTCCCTATACCCCTTCCTCTCCCCCCCCCGACTCCCCACCCTTGTACCTGACCCAGTTGTGAGGCAGGATGACAATGAAACATCAAATCCATATGTACTTAGATTTTTACAAAGAGTTCTTCTTACATCTGTGCTCTGACCCTGGAGCCTGGGTTTTGTTCCCACCCAGGGAAATACTGAAATGGATGAAAGGGCTGGGTGGGCATCCTGCAAATTGAAAGCCAAGGAGTTGGCCTTTTCTTCTTTTTTTTTTTTTTCTTTTTTCTAGGCAGGGACTATTCTAGAAAACAGACATCAAAAGGAAAATGCAGCCAGTGATGGGCTGAAATTGAACAAAATGTGATGAGGCATAAATGAAAAGGAGGGGGGGAGGAGGGGAAGGAGAGAGAGAGAGAGAGAGAGAGAGAGAGAGAGAGAGAGGAAAAAGAGCTCTTTGTAGCTTTGCGCTGTACCTAACAGCAGAATTCATTTTCCCATGTTATGAAGAGAAACTGAGACCGATGCAAATGGACCAGAGGCTGGTAGTTTGGCCACCATGAGAGGGAAGGAAATGCATGAGTTTTAAGAGGAGCTTCTTCAGACTCACTGAGTTCCCTTTACTCAGATAGACATGTGAGAGTTTCTTCAGGGTGGCATTTCAGGAAGGGGTACAGAAGCAGGCCTGTGGTGGAGCAAGCTGTGTATGTCTGAAGGCACACATAGACATGTACTACCTCTACTTGATGGGAGGATTGACTGGTACTCTCCTTTATTATGCTGTTGGCCAACTAGGCTCAAAGGAATTTGTGAGGCCAGGGAGAGATGCTCAGTTCTCAAAAATCTCATAACATTGGCTTAGGGGCTTATGATTATTCTCATTACTCACTTATTTTCTTCACTAAACGGTAGTATGAGATTTCTGGTGTGGGTCCTACTGTAAACCACTTAGAGTTAGGGACCTACATCATCACCCAGCCAGCGGCAAATCTATCCCAGGAACCCAACTCTCTCTCAGTCCCAGGTATACACCAACAAGAGAATGGCCCTCTCTTTTTCTTTCAGGGGTTACTGCTATTTCTTCTCTCCCTGTGGGTCTTCCTCTAAAATGCCTTTGAACTTTGCTAAGATCACCCATTAGGCTACATACTATCCAGTCTTCTAACAAATTCTATTCTGAACAGGGAAAATTCCTAAGACTCACAATGAAACAACATTTGGCAACAAGTATTCAAGGCACAAATTGAGTGTATCTTACCTAAACTGTAAGCAACCACAAGTAGTTCAGATACACAAACATTTCAGATTTTGGAATAATCACAGTGACTTTAGTGGATAAGCATCCCTAATTCTAAAATTCAAAATACTCCAAAATTTTGAACTTTCTTTCTTGATGTGTATTTGTTTTTCTCACTCAAACTTATTTAAATGTATATATTTATGGGGTGAAATATAATAATTCAACATGTGTATATAGTATGTAATGATGAAATCAGGGTAATTAGCATTTTCATCTCCTTAAACATCATTTCTTTGTGGTTGTATACCTTCAAACTCTTCTCTTCCAGTTCTTTACCAAATGAATTTAAAACATGGAACACTTGATTTGCCTGTCTTCCTTTTAAAAAATATTTTTTTATTTATGTTTGTTTAGTGGGTGTGCGTGTGTATGTGTGTGTACATGATGGGGGGGGCACGTGCGCCATCTTGTATGTGTGGAAGTCATAAGATAAATTTGTGGAGTTGACTTTCTCTTTCCACCTTTATGTGGATTCCGGGGACCAACCTCAGGTTCCAGGCTTTCAGAGCAAATGCTATTACCTGCTGAGTCACCTTGCTGGCCTGTCTGTTATCCTTCTATAGCAACCAAGCTAATCTTCTATGATTGCAATTTTAGAACATGTGCTACCAAGTGAACATTAAATCTCAACATTTTTTAAGATGTTTTTTATTTTTAATTATAGGTACATCTGTGTGTTGGTGTGCACATATAGAATGGAGGTGTCCTCAGAAACCAGGGGCACTGGGTCCCCCTGGAGCTGGAGTTACAGGCAGTTGTGAGCTATCTGATGTGGATGCTAGGACTGAATGTGGGTCCTCTATAAGAGCAGTGTGCATTCTTTTTATAGAATCTTTTTTAACATTTTTATTGGTTTTAAATTTTCATGCAATGTTTTTTGATCATATTCAGACCCCTCTTGCTCCTCTCTACCCTCTCATTCATGTCCTCTATTATTATTTTTCTTTTTTGTTTAAGGCCACTAAGCCAGCCCCTAAATTTCAAAATTTTTTTAATTTATTATTTTTATTTTATGTGTATGTGTGTATTGCCTGCATATATGGAAGTGCACCTGTGTTGTACAATACTCGCGGAGGTCAGAAGAGGGCGTCAGATCCCCTAGAACTGGAGTTACAGACAGTTGTTAGCTGCCATGTGGGTGCTTGGATTCAAACCTGCGTCTTCTGCAAGAATGTTCAGTGTTCTTAACCACTGAGCCATCTTCCAGCCCCTAAATCTCAAATATTTTAAGCATCACATCAATACTCAAAATTTCACATTTCAGCTCTTCAGATTACGGATGATTAACTTGTATTATGTATTTTTTTAATAATTGAGGCAGGGCCCTAAACCAGGTGATCTAACGTCTCATCTTGGCTATATAAGAACTACATGAAACCACTGCTATTTTTCATGAGTGATAAAATAGATCAAGCTGCATGTTTATTAAATACTATATGGATAAGAAAATTCCAAATGTTGCTATCAATATACTAGCTGAGTGACGTCAGCAAAGCACACAATTATGAAATACCCAATGATGTTCCATACTCTCTATAGATAGGGAATCACAGAATATTGAAAAGTCATGTGCTATGTGTGGATTCTGTAAGCAGTGCCTTGGGTGAACTAGTATTCTGTAGTCCTCTTCCGGGTCCAGAATTAAATGAACCAAATATGAAATGTCAAGAGGCACTTCTCTACAGTACTGTATTTTCCTGTTTGCCCCTCTCCATCATCAGTAATGACCCTAGCCAAGTGATTAGACATTGTCTGAAATAACCCTGCATGGATTAGTTGATTCCAGTACATCCAGACTTTATTTATTGATATGTGTGTGTATGTGAGTGTGTGTGTATGTGTGTGTGTGTAAGAAAGTCCTATTCTAATCTCAACACAGGCACTAACTAAACTTCTAAGTGTGTCCAACATTTTGACCTTGTGACTTGATACTATCATCTACAAGCTCACATTTGAGAAGTGCACAATAAATTTTAAAAACCAAAAATAATACCCTTGCCTCATAAGGCCATGGGTTCTATCCCCAGTACCACACACACACACACACACACACACACATACACACACACACACACAATCTCAAAATATTTTAAGTAAATTTCCAGTTTAGGGGGCTACATTCATAGCTATCCTGAGGGGTTGGGGTGCAGGTTAGAAATGCCTGAATGGACTTTAGTCTAAAAGAGCTACCTTCCTGAAATCTCAGAGTCCACACCTGTGAAAAGGGGTTAAATCAGATTGGTAGGCACAACATAGTTTACCAACACATGGAAATGTCTCATCAGGTGAGAACCAAAGCAAGTTATCTCTGATTCATATTTATTATGAATTGATGGATTGAGAGTTATCTGCATATACATCCATTTGTATGATGATAACAACCTTCCTAACTTGTAGTCACATAAGTTTCCATGAACCAGAGAGAAAGGGATTGAATTATAGAGCAGTCAGATATTCTCTATAACCTAAACACCATTTATCGATGTGTGCTGCAAGTTGAGTTTGTAGAGGACATGAAGATCATCCATTATATAATAGCACATACAAAAGGTTGCAATCTCCTGAACTAAATATTCATTCAACTGTCACATAGTTACCAGTCAGACACCATGCTAAGTAGTAGGGATAATGAGGCAAGGGGCAGACAAGCTATTTGCTTTTGTGGAGAGCATAGTCTAAGAGAAATTACTCAAAGCTTGTAAAACACATTACAACAAGAACTGAAAGTCTGGATGAAGAACAGGCACCCTTTAGAGGGCAGTATAGGGGAGAAAGTTCCAGGTGAAGAGAAGATAAAAGCTTTACTTAAATGATCCAGAGGTTATAAAGACACAGTCAAGGAAGACAAAGTAGTCTTTTAACCTGGATACAATGCAATGCCAAGGAGATATGGTAAGAAATGATACTGGAGAAGTGAGCAGCTGCCAGATCTGCCTAAGAGGCCATACAAAAGAGTTGAAATTGTTCTGTCCATCAACAGAGTCCCATGATTCTGCTCAGAGTGAAGCTGGGGTGTGCATCTACAATCACAGTGCTAAATGCTGGCTCTTTCCAACACAGTTAGGAATTCTGGTTAGGAGCTGGGGTCTGTCCTTGTGCTTCACTTCATATTAAATAGGCTTTTGCAGGCTGGTCTGGGAACCTGACCCTCCAGAAGAATATTGTGTCCAAGAGAAAGTGCAATCTGAATTCTAAACAGACTGCCAAAGAAGCTTTTTGAAGCAAATCCATTCAACAGTTGTTGGGGAATGCCTGGAAAGCAATGAAACACAGGACCTTGCTTTGCTTCACAGAGACAGTATTTGAACAAAAGACTGAACACTACAACCAGTCTCTTAAACACAAAATCCTCATGTGTAGTCACAGGATTATATTTAGTACACAATCATTTAGTGGCATTATGCAGTGCCCATTATATATCTGAATTACCACAAGCCCTCCAAATAGATTAGGAGTTACTGGCTATTTTTACTCTAAATAAAGACAACACAGAAACAGAGAAGAGGATGTTGTCTTTAGAAGGCAGCACGGATGCCAGCCAAATCTGTAACTTACAGTCTTCCTGTGCCCTTGCCCAATCAACTCTCAATTATCCAAGCATTAATTGAGAAGAGATGAGAGGGCCATGTGGCATTTAATCTTGGGCAGAAGATTCTCTATTGCTCTTCACTTTCATTTCAATAAAAAGCCCCTTATCGATTCCCTCTGGCACCTGGAATGCCTCCATTTTTTTGTTTTCCCCATTCCCAATACCAATAGTAAATGACGCTGAGTTTATGCTGGTTCATTTCAAAGAACCATCCTCTCAATCATCCTCAGGTGGTTCTTCTCCAAAATATAAACCTGTGACAGCATGCAAAAAACCTGAGCAAAGCCATGTCAGACAAAATCCCAGCCTGGATTGGGGGTGGGGGTGGGGGGGGAGAGCACCAACCCTAGCTGAGGAACTAATGGTAATTGATAGCTGCTAGAAGAGGGAGAGTCCGTTTTCATTAAGAGTGTGCCTCTAGGTAGGTTGATAGGCTCCAGGGGCTGGACCCCCACACAAGAGTATTCAGGGAAACACCAATTAGACTCCACAGGCTTTCAAAAACAGAGAGGACAGGAAGTGTGCTGATAGGGAGGTAGGGATGGAGTTGAGAGGAAAGGGGAGAGGGGTTTAAATATGATCAAAATACATTATATGAAATTCTCAAAGAATCAATAAAAAATATTTTCCAAAATTGAATGTGCATAACTGTCACTTAGAGAAGTAAAAATCAAAATTCATATTCCTAGCCAAGCATAATGACGCATGCCTGCCTTCCAGGTCAACACTCAGGAAGCAGAGGGAGAATTACCACAAGTTCAAGACTGCAATCAGGCAGGGGAGGACTAGAGAATGAGACTCTGTTTTTTTAAAAATCCTATTTTTATGTCAGCCTCCCTTATCCCTGAGCTGCTCTTCTCATATCTGGACTCAACAGGTTTGCAATAGAACTCAGGAAATGGCATTTTTAATAAACACCTAAGATGACTCTGAGGCCAGCTATACATTGACAAGCACAGCTGTGGATATTTTAGCCGGCTGAGCCCCCAATCCTAAATTGAGAATAGTTGCTAAAAGCCAGACACCAACATTGAACACTAACCAAATTAACCAAAGGGAGGTACAACAGGTGAGAGAAAAACAGAGCATCCTAACCAACTTGTCCTGGATTCTATTTTAGGGTTCTTTTATCCCTATTTTGACTTTAAGCACTCAAATTAGCATTGCCTGACCAGCGGTCTCCTACAGATACCAGAAAAAAGAACTCAAACAGGGAGCATTTCAAAAGAAAGAACAAAACACCAACATTAATTTGTGAGGTCCACCCCAACTTGTCTCAGCCTCCTTACCTTTCTCCATAGATGTTTGCATTTCTGGGGCTCAAAGCCACCCCTGTGGCAAAGAAAACAGGCTGAGGTGGACCAGTCTTCTATTATTCACATTAATGCTTTTCTCTAATCCATGAATAATCAAGACTTGACTGGAAAGGGGAACAACTGAATGGCAAATCCTGGCAAATCCTCCTTGGCTGGGAGGTTAAATGAGATGAAGAAGACCTCCTGTTGGTGGAGAGCTGTGAGGTGATAAATGAACAGTCAGGATCCCTGCCTCTTTTCATTCTCACTGTTTGCCAGGAAGAGGGACTCACAGCTCAGAGCATCAGCACTGAGCTGGAGAGAATTAATCAGGTGTCTGTGTTTTTCCACTCTTCTTCCTAATACCTCCAAGGCCTTCAGCATTTCACGTTACCCTTAAATGGGAACTGGCTCAATCCAATGGTAGAGGCAAAGGTTTAGATCTCATTTGACTTCTGTTATTGTAAGGAAATAGAGTCCCAGGCAAGCTGGCTCCAGAGGGGACAGGTCTGTGCTGAGAATGCTTGTATCCCATAAGAATCTTAGGGCTCCATAATGCTAAGCCTCAGAACTGGACAGCAGTGGGAATTGGCTCCTCTGTCTAGCAGGGCATTTTCAGGCCTCCATAACCAGCTCCTTCTTTATACTCATGACTTCTGTCCCCTTATAGAACCAACTTGAGCATGGATCATCATGACTGCTTGTTGCCTAGTTTGCCTTTTGTCTCTGTTGCTAACTGCCATTATTAGCCTCTTAGATTCCCAATTCTAATTTCCTACAAGAGGGATACAAATTGCCCCAACTCATCTTTCAAGCATGTATTCCTCTCCACATGATGGATGGGCTATCAGAGAGACAGGTGGCCCACTCTTCGTTCAATTCAACTGTGCTAGGAAGGCAGGGTCTCTGGCACAATTGGCTGTTGATCCTCTCCTCAACACAGCTGGCATAGAAACCTTTACCTTAGAAGGGGATGTGGGCCAGAAGGAAGTCAGATGTATATACTACAAGCTGAATGCCTAACAAACAACTTGGAAGAAAATTGTATATACATCCTTGAGCTTCAAACACCTATAATCTCTCTCTCTCCCTCTCTCCCTCTCTCCCTCACGTCCCTTCTCCCCCCTCCCCATCTCTCCCCCTCTCTCTGTGTTGCTCTCAGAATGGAACTCAGAGCAGCATGCATGCTGGGCAAGAGTATATCACTGGGCCATACATTCAGCCATAAATCTTACCTTCTTACTTAAGATAAAAGTTGATCAAAACACATTATATGCATGTGTGAAATTCTCAATAAAGTTTTTGTAAAAATTAAAAATAAATAAATAAATAAAAGCTAGCATCTCACCCCAAACCTGGAAACTAATTCCCCTCATCCCAATTAAGAAAATTTAAAGGAGTGAAAGAATCTAAGTCATGTTCCAGGGGGAAACATCAACTGTCAGCTTCCTGAGGGAAGGGAGAGCAAAGGACACACACATGCTGATAACTGACACCACTGGCCTTTAGCCCATCTCTACAAACACTCAGTCCATCTGCTTTACACCCTATGGTCATCTTCCTCTAAGTTTCGCCGATGCCATGTGAGGTCTGTGTTCAACGTTAACTGGAACAAGGCAAGCAGCATCACAAACTGCTGAGAGATGGCAATTGAGAGCTTATCATTCTTGCATTATTTCATTCCCAGGAGGGACGCATGCCAGAGTAAAGCACGCTATTTTTGACAGCCACCTAATAGTAGCTGTCCATACCTCTACTATTTCTTAGCTAACCCTTCCTCCAGATAACCTTCTTTTCTCCTATCATTTCCCTGGTGTACCGAGAATATGCCACACCTGACAGACTCAATAGAAACTTTACTAATGCCAACTACCCAGGACAAAGAAACACTGACAAACATTGAGAATTGACACATCAGAACACAACAAGATAATCTAGTTGCAGCATTTTGCAATATGAGAGACAGTTTTGGAGAAATTAAAAGGTATTGACTTGAAAATAATGTCTCTCAGGTTGAGCAGATGGCACAGTCAGTAAAGTGCTTACCTCCTAAAGCAGGAGGACCTAAATTCAATCCTCAGAATTCATGTTTTAAAAAAATCAGGCATGGTGGTGCACACTTGAAATCCCAGCACCGAGGAAGCAGAGACAGGTGAATCCTCTGGGCTCAATGGCCAGCCAGCCTAGCCTATATGACAAGTTCCAGGCTAGTGAGATCTTGTGTGTCAACAAAAACTTGGACTTGACAGCACCTAAGACACCCAAAGCTGTCCTCTGACCTCCACATACATATGCATATACCTGCATGCACATCCACACTCATGTATGTACCCACACACACACTAAAATGCACATACATATACACATGTGCACACACAAATAATTTGTTTCAAACGTAGAATAGAACCTTCTAGAAGAGAATACAGAGCTTCCAAATAGAGTTTCAAACACCAGACCTCCAAAGCCCTAAAAATATGTGAAAGAACTGTGTAAAGACAAAGACCTCAGGGGCTAGGGATGGAGCTCAGTTGGTTGCTGTGAGAGACACCTTGGACTTAATTCCCCAAATGCATAAAACTCAAAAAGACGATGCATAACTGTAATCCCAGGACTCTCCAGCGGTATAGGCAGGAGGACCAGAAGTTCAGGGTCATCCTTAACTACACAGGATGACTTTGATGTCAACATAGCCTGCATAAGAGCCTGTCTCTTATAAATAAAAAGCCCTGGGGCTGGAGAGATGGCTCAGTGGTTAAGAACACTGGTTGTTCTTGCAGAAGACCCAGGTTCAAATCCCAGCATCCACATGGCAGCTAACAACTGTACATAACTCCAGTTCCAGGGGATCCAATGGCCTCTTCTGTCCTCCACAGGCATTGCACTGTGGGGTTGCTCCCTCTCCTCGTGGGTCGTTGGCCACCGGTCCACGAGGACAAAGGGAGCAGAAGCGACGAGCGGGGTCAGGATGGCCAGTGAGCACTGACGGAAGAAAGCCCTTCGGGGGAGGTAGGTTCAATGATGCAAACAGCTCCAGACTCAGTGAAACAGCTCCGTTTATTCAGTGGGAGAACTAGGGAAAATATAGTGTGGAAGAAGTAGCCAATGCCTCAGCTGATAGGTGCTCATAGTATGCTTT
>NW_008355642.1:2008732-2039974 GCF_000622305.1 Nannospalax galili
GAAGGGGAGTCCTTCCATAGGGCGCTGAGCCCCTTAGAGCTATCTGGACATGGAGGACTACAACCCTAGCAGCAGGGTTCCCCAACATCGTACAACAGGGATGCATTTTTCTTACTGCAGGCAATACACTCATACACATAAACTAAAAATAATAATTTTTAAAAAGAAAACCCTGAAAGAATTTGATATGCAATCTTGCCTCTTAATTATCCCTGAGTAACTTAACTGAGAAACTTAACAGTTTTCTTTAACAGTATTAACTGATTTTTTTTTTTTTTTGGTCTTTTTGAGACAGGGTCTCCCTTTAGCCCCAGCTGTCCTAGAACTCACTATGTAGACCAGGCTGGCCTTCAACTCACGGAGATCCGCCTGCCTCTGCCTCCCAAGTGCTAGGATTAAAGGCATGCACCACCATGCCCAGCAGTATTAACTGATTTTAAAAGATTTTAATTAGCATATATTAATTATGCACGATAAGGGGCTTCATTATAACATTTTCATACATGCATATAATGTATTTTGTCCATATTTAGCCTCTATTTCCCTCTCTTATCCCCACCATCTTACTTAGAGAAACATGACAAGTTACCAGCAACTACACCACTGGATAAAATGTCTCTCCCTCAGCCACCAACTGCCTATAGATCCTTAGGAAAGCCTGAGGCTGGTGAGCTCATGCCAACCATTTGGCAAGGTATGGTAGCCAGTGGAGCGAAAACTGGACAGTACTCAACAGTAGTCATTAACCTTTCTACCTATTCCATACATTGCTCATCATCCCTTCTTCCAAATAGCTCTTCAAAATCCCTTACCATTCTTTCACACAAGGGAAATTATGCAGCTGTTAAAAGAAATTAAGTACAGGCTAGGCATGGTGGCAGACGTCTTTAATCCCAGCACTCAGGAGGCAGAGGCAGGCAGATCTCTGTGAGGCCAGCCTGGTCTATGTAGAATGTTCCAGGCCAGTTGGGGCTTATAGGGAGACCCTGTTTCAACCCCCTCAATAGCCCAACAATATTACCAAGGGGAAAATCTTTCAGATAATAAGGGACCATCCAGGTTTTTTTTTGTTTTTTAATGTGTAAAGGTAAAGCACTGAAAGAATAAATGCTGTTTCTAATGATTCTCCCAGCAGATAGGACTATTGAGACAGGGTCTCCATGTAGGCCCCCTGCTGGCCTGGAACTCGCTATGTACACAGACTGGCCTCTAACTCACAAGGATCCGCCTGCCTCTGCCTCCCAAGTACTGGGATTAAAGGCTTATTTTTGCCCTTCCTGACTAGCCAAAATTCTTATAACACATTGTGTTTTTGTGATCAAAAAGGATATCTTCAACTCCTAACAGTTCTTTACTTGTACATTCCAGCTTGGGTTTTCACTTATAATATGCATAAGTCTTAGAGGGGCCAACGGGTAGAAAGTAACAAATAAGGGTTCTGAAGGTGAGAAGAAAGGAACTTCCTCTGTTTATGGTTGATATGCAACACATTGTAACCAGTCTTTTGGTGGGGGAGTGGCTGAAGTGCTATAACTGAAAATCATTTTATTTTACTTTTAATTATGTTAGCAATTTAAAATGCTTTCATTATATACACTGAGATGTACGTTTGTTTTTGTTAACCAAGCGTTCAACCACTGAGTTATACACCAATTTGTTTGCTTGTTTAGAAATGTTTCAGTAAGTTGCCCACTGACCTCAAATCTGGCCACTACTTCCCAAGTAGCGGGGACTGCAAGCATCCATACCACGCCCAATGGGTTATTCTACTCTGTAGGGTGGTTAGTTAACATGATGTAGTGTGCTGGAAATCTAACAGCACTGGCTAGAAAGAGCTGATGACCTACATATCTTCCCAATTCCTTTGATTATTTAATGAGGACAGAGTGGCAGATTGAAACTCACCACTGAAATTGACAAATATTATAAATTGGGGCTTTAAATGTTTTCCAGCACACCATTCTCAGCAGTGAAGAACCCCAGTTAAGAATATGCCAGGGCTGCTTATATAGCAAGCTGATAACAATAACCAACGTCCACAGTCAAGGACTGATGGAGCTCAGCAACAAAACACAAACCAGTTGTATTAATGCACAAAAGATGTGAATATGCATTTCTCAAAAAATACACAGCTGCTAGGATGGATATAATTTTAACAAAAAAAAGTTGTGGTGAAAGTGCAGAGAAATTGGAGCCCTTGCCTATTACTAGTAGGAATCTAAAATGGCTAAGTTGCTGTGAAAACTATTTGGCAGTTTCTCAAAAATATGGGACAAGAATTACCATATGGCCTAGCAATTCTATTTCAGGGCATATACACCCAAAGAAGGAAAAATCCAGACTCAAACCACTAGCTCTATGCCAATGTTCACACTACCATTATTATTCACAATAGCCGAAAAAAAACCATGTCCAGTGATAGATAAATGAAGAAATAAAATATGGTATATCCACACAATGGCATGTTATTCAGCTTTAAGAAGGAAATTCTGATACATGCTACAATCTTAAAAACTCACTGTAAGTGAAACAAGCCATGCACAAGATGTTGTGTCTTACGTGTTTCCACTCATAAGAAATTCCTATACAAGTTATTTTCACAGAGAAAAAAGTAAAAGAGCAATTGCCAGTGACTGGGTGTGGAAGGGATAAAAAATTATTGCTTAATGATTACAGGGTACAGAGTTTTTATTTGGAATGACGAGGAAATGTTGAAAATAGACAGTGGTGATGGGTGTACAATGTTGTAGATATAACTAATGCCATCAAACTGTTTACTATAGTTTAAAAGGAAAAATAATGTTTTCTGAGACAGGGTCTGATGTTGTTTAGACTGGCCTCCAACTCGCTTTGTAGCTGAGAATGACCCCGAACTCCTGATTCTCTGCCTCTACTTCCCAAATTCTGGGATTGCAGGCATATGTCACCACATCTGTTTTATGCAATGTTGAGGATTGAACTCAGGGCTTCATGCATGCTAGGCCAAGCACTCTAACAACTGATTCACATCCCCAGACCTAAAATGGCAAATTTTATGTTTTACATGTATAAACATATATATATATATATACATACATATATGATTTATATATTATGATTCAAATTAATAATGTAATATATACAAATTCCTCAATTATATATTATGTGTATTTTATATGAATTATACCTTAAAAACAGTGCTTTACAAACTGGGCAGTGTGATACATTCCTATAGTCCCAGAACTCAGAAGGCTGAGACAGGTGGACCATTTGAGCTCAGAAGCCCAAGACCAGCCTAGACAACACATTGAGACTTCTGTCTCAAAACCAACAAAGCTGCTTCAAAAACAAGCCCAAAATCAAGGCATGGAAGGATTGGGGATGGTGAAATATTCCCTATCTTACTTGCGTTATATACTAATTTTTAAAATATATATTATATTGGTTCTTTGTGGATTTCATACATCTTAAGCATATTTAGCCCCCATTCCCTGTCTGTACCACCCCATATCCTGTCCACAGGACTTCATACATTTTGTCATATATGTTAAAGCCTATCCATATACTATTTTTTAAATATAAAAATGCTGTACTTGTGCTTGAGCTGTGTACCACAATCTGATGGATTATTTATTAGAACAACAGATGCTAGAAATTATGTTTCCTTGGAGAAACTGGTTAGTGTTCACGATTGGTGGATCAGTTACACATATATATTACTTGGTCACTTCCCCCTTGCATGAATTAGATGTAAGACGCTGGTTGGTCTGATGTCCCTCATTTCTTTGGAATGACATCTTAGACAACAAATCTGTGTCCAGACCCTTAAATGGAGGGTTCCTCTGGACATGCAGAAGGGGCCCTACCTTCGTTCTTCCTTCGTTCTTTCCTTCCTTCGTTCTTTCCTTCGTTACCTCCCTCCCTCCCTCCCTCCCTCCTTTTTTTAATAGACAGGGTCTCAATACTTGGCCCCAGCAGGCTGGAATTTTCTATATTGACCAGGCTAGCCTTGAACTCGAGATCATCCTGCTTTTGCCTCTCAGGTGTTGGGATTACAAGTGTGTACCACCATGCATGGATTCCTGTTTCTTGATAAAAGTTTGTTTGGCAGAATTTAATCTGCATTTCTTTCACTATGATATACTGGCTATGGAGTGGAAACCCATAGCTCTCACCTACTTCTAACCTCCAGATTCACATTATCTACTGCTGGTATCTACTTCCTACAACCAAATTGACTTGTCAATATGCAACACATAGTTTTGAAGCTTCTATTCATACAGGGATGTTTCTAATATAACTCACTTTAAGTAAAATCATGACAGAAGGGGCTGGAGAGATGGCTTTGTTAAGAGCACTGGTAGCTCTTGCAGAGGACCTGGCTTCACTTGCCAGCACCCACATGGTGACTAACCACCCATAACTCCAGCTACAGGAGATCTGATGCCCTCTTCTGGCCTCCATGGGCACTGCATGCACAGGTGCACTTACATGCATCCAGAAAAAATATTAATACGCATAAAATAAAAATAAATAAAAATCATGACAGAGTAGAGAAAGGATCTACTTTCAGAAAATAGGAATAGTGTTTGTTGCTAGTTTACATGGTAAGGCATTCATAATGTGGATTCAGGAAAATTGACAATGCAAAGGCAGAGATGATTAGCACAGGCCATCAGAATTGTAGAATTACACTAAATGCTTCTGAAATGTTCCTTTGAAATGGAGAAATTTCTTTCCACTTGTGTGTGTGTTACATGTGTGTGTGGTATGTGTTTATATGTGCATGTATGTGAGGGTGTGCATGCATGTGTGTACCTACATACAGAAGCTCAAGATTGATGTCAAGAATCATCCTCAATCGCTCCTCCACCTTACTAAGTCAGGTTCTCTCAGTCAAATCCACAGGTCGACAATGTAGCTAGTCTTGCTAGTCAGCTTGTTTTGGGGATCCCCAGTCTCTGCCTCCCAAGACTGGAATTATAGATGGGTTGCCATGAGACCCAGCATGTACATGCATTCTGTGGATCCAGCTCCCACACTTGTATGGCAAGCACTTTAATCATTGAGTCATCTCTCCAGCTCCTCAAATGGAGACGTGTGCTTTGGTTATTTTGCCTCAATCTGTTATTTTGTTGTTGTTGCTTTGAGTTTATTGAGACAGGGTCATGCTATGTAGCCCAAGATGGCCTTGAACTGAAGATCTTCCTGCTTCAGCTTCTCTAGAACTGGGATACAGGCATGCACCACTACACTTGGGGTTTTAAAAAAATTTATTGAGCTTTTATACATTTCATACAACAATTCTTAATCAAATTTAGATCCCCTCCGTCACTCATGCCCCCCTACCCCCCATCGCCACCCTTTATTTTTGACCCCAGAACCTTTTTATTACAGGGCACCTGGCAGGTTCTGTGGAACCACTTTTGAGAAACTGAGAAGAAGCATGATCTGTTCCTGGTTGCTCTATGTTGTGTGGATTATTGACTTACAGACCAGGCCTGGCCTTCATTTTATGAAGCAACAGCCTTGACCCCATTTACTTCCATTTCCAGCCTAACTGCCAAGAAATAATGACTCTACATATCCTTTTATACAAGCATACCATGAGGCAAGAACTGATAAACAACTTATGCCAATATAATCGCATGCCTGTGGATATATCAGATCATATCACAAACACAAGACACATGAGTTTACCAATCATACCAGATTGGAACCCCTCTTAAATGGGGCACCCCAAAACTGAAATGTGGCAGGTGTGCTGACCTGTCACTTGGTCCCTTTTGTCCCCAGGCTCTAGCTAGAGCACAGGGTCTTCTGCCTTCCGCCCACTTCAACTGACGCCCCCTGCAACCCTGAACCTAATGCCTCTCTGTGCCTGAACAATTTATGTCTGGTCTCTTACAGACTTTTCCTTGTACCTGTAGCAACTCCATCTTGGACTTTAAGATGGCCCCTCTCCACTCAGCAGTCTCTTCCACCCTTTCTTAGCCAGTCTGCCTCATAAATATTATTGTATGAAGTGCAATATGTAACCTGAGAGCTAATAGTAATAACTAAGATTAAAATAAAATAGCCTGTGATGGTCAACGACCACCTATCAAGGGAATTTGGAACTATTTGGCAAATTGTAACTAACCAGGAGAATTTGGTATTCAATAAATTGCAACATCATAGAAAGACAAAAACTACCAGGTTCCAAATCATCAATTTTGAAGAGGCAACGTAGTTACTGCGGAGCCTCAGGAGTTAAGGCCACGTAGCAGGCAACTCCACAGAAGGGAACAAGCACAGGGGAAGGGGGCTTCAGCAAAGGAGAGGGCCAACAGGACAGCCTCCATCAAGAATTCATTCAGTTCTTTCTGCTGTTTTAAACCCGCCATCATGCACACTCTATTCTGTCATCAGATAAAGTGACTGTATACACCTTAAAATGCACAGAGAAAAAAGCTGCTAACTGAACTGAGAGCTGCTGCAACAGCTCTGAGTCCTCAGTCACTGCAGACATAGATCAAGGGGGCACTGTGACACCAATTCCATTTCCCTGGGTACAGAGGATGGAATAAAAAAATACTCAGTCACTCCACTAAAAAGGAGGTTGTAGCCTGAAAAGTAAACAATCTGCCTGAAGCATACCAATACAGAAAAATATGTAACCACCAATAATTCAAAGGTCACAATTCACATTAACAAGAGTTTGTCTAAGAGGCTCTCCATAGAACTGCTTACTTTCTGCCAGCTACCTTTGTAACTGTAAAGTAGAACTCAACATAATGCTTGTACCACAAGCAATCTTTAAGAGTCTATTTCTTCTCATTTTTATAGTAGGTAGGGCAATGGAAATGAGTAAATTTGAAGATGAGAACTTCTGAGATAGTTCTTGGAATGAAGTCTTCTTAATGCTTTAGTTGCTGTCTAGGAGTATACCTCTAGACTGGTCACTGTGATCCCCCCATCTTTCTTTGCTAAGATCCCCATTGGGGTAGTACACATGGCAATTCTCTGAGCCTCACATATTTCCTTATCAATGATATAAAATTCTCCTTCTCTAAGCTGCCCCCAGTACCCCCCAAACTTACACAATGCAACCTTAAAAGCTCTGCTCATGGCATCGGAGAAGCAGTTCAGTGGTTAAGAGCCCTGGCTGCTACTATAGAGGACCTGGGTTTGGTTCCCAGCACCCACATGGCAGTTAACCTTCCACAATTCCAGTCCCAGGTGATCTGACACCCTCTTCTGGCCTCTGTAGGCACTGCAAGACCCAGGTACACTTACATACATGCAGACAAAACACTCATACATATAAAATAAAAATAAAATAAGTTCTGTCAAAACAAAACAAAAAAAATCACAATCTAGACCCACTGAATCTCTACTTCAGCCCAAACCCTGTCAGTATTGTAAGATAGGAGACATAGTTGATTGCTGATGTTATTTCTGATGATTAGGAGATCAACAGGAAACTATCTGTTCAAACCAGGCAAGCAGAGCTTTCCAGGGAGGGGGACTATAAATCCTCATATACAGAACATAAGGTTTCCTTGACTCAATAACAATGCATCCACCTCCAAACACCCACTGCAGAAAGCAGAGGCCCACTGCTTTACCACTCTCACAAAGGCCTACTTTCTAAAAGGCCAGCAGTATACTCTTCCATGCATCCACTTATCCATCTATTCACCACCTCCAGCCAGTCTTGAGACAGTACAGAAACCTCCGAGACAGGTGGCAAGTACCTTATGTTATTTCCATTACAAAGGCATCTCAGCTCAAAAGCTTTCCTTGGTCACCAGACAGGAAGGAACACTCTTTCTGAAAGGAAATCTGTCCTATTAAGTCTATCACACTCAATATCTCTTGCTCTGGTATATGTATCTTTTGCTTCAGGAAAGAAAAACAAGCAAGCATGCTGAAAAATGAAAGATAAGGGTACTGACACTACAAACTTGACCTTGCAGTTACAAACTGCCTTAACAGTAACAACTAACTACCATTCTATTGACTCTTTACTATGTCCCAGGAACCCTTTTGTACAGACACTCTTTAAGACTCCTAGGGCCTTCAAGATGGCTCATCAGGCAAAGCGACTTGCTGCCAAGCCTAAGGACCCGAGTTCAGTCCCTGGAAACTGCAGAGTGGAAGAAGAGAACTGATTGCAATTTGTTCTCCAATTTACACACACACACTCTCACACACACACACATTAAATAAATAAAAAAATAAATAAATAATGTATTTAAAAAAGAATCCTTATGAACCAAGCCTGGCTTTTCAGTCTTCTTATTCAGGAGGCTGAATAAGGAAGACCACAAGCTCAAGGCCTTGCCTGGAGTATAGCAGAAGAACAAAGGGAACCTGGCCAACTTAGTGAAATTGTGTGTCAAAATAAACATGTAATATTAAGTATATAACATAAATATAAGAAATGGCTGGGAATATGGCTCAGAGGAAGGGTACTTGCTTAGCATGTCTGAGGCCTTATGTTCCCTGCCCTTATAATATATTCAAATAAAAGATCATGTAAGGCAAATATCATTATCCAGCATTTTATTACAGGTAAACTGGGGTTCCAAGAAGTAAAAATATTTGTCCAAACTCAAAACTATAAGTGACAGGGCTGAAAATTTAATCCATTAGTGTCTGATTCTATTACCTAGCAGAATTAAGCTATAAAGATGTGTTTACAACAGGCACGCATGGAGATAGCAAGTTCAAACCCAGCCTGGGCTACCTAGTGAGACTCAGTCCTTAAAAAAAGCCACACTTCTGTCCTCTGACCACTATGCTGGCAAGGAGTCCATGGGGGAGTCAGTTACCCTCCTATCCAATCAGTGGACCATAGCTGCATGTGGGGGAGGGGCTAAGGATATATAAGCCCACAATGCCACGTGACACCTCTCTCGAAATTTGTGCAACTGTTGAGAAGTCACAGGATGTACATTTGATTTTGGACTTTCCAGTGCAGCCGTAAATGGGGAAGGTGGGGCACTGTCCTTAAAAAAAAAAAAAAAACCGCATCCTATGCTCTGTTAGCAAGCCCAATAAACTCGTGAGGGTTTTTTTTTTTTTTTAAAAAAAAAGAACAGAGCTGGGGCTGGAGAGATGCTTCAGTGGTTAAGAACACTGGTTATTCTCACAAAAGACCTGGGTTTGAATCCTAGCACACACGGCAGCTACCTGTCCATAACTCCAGTCCCAGAGGATCCGACAGCCTCTTCTGACCTCCACAGGCATCGCATGACATGGGTGCACTTACCTACATGCAGGCAATACACACATAAACATAAAATAAAAATAATAAAAAAGAAATAAAAAAGACCAGAGCTAATAGAAATCTTCATTATTCCACCAAAGTTGACCCCATGTTGGCAAATCCTTTGGTCTTTGACTTCATATTCTCATCCCCCCGCCCCCCCCGCAAACTTCACTGTATATTTAAAAAAAAAGCCACACTTCCAAGCCTTAAGCATACTAATTCTATGAAGGCAGAGAAATCATTCAAATATACTGTATTTTGATTAAAAAAATCATAGGTATGCTGTATGCTCTAGCTTGTTTCTCCATTGCTGTGACAAAATACTCTGACCAATACCAACTTGGGAGGAAAGGGTTTATTTTATCTTATATCTTCTGGATCATAGTTCATCACTGAAGGAGCCCAAGGTAAGAAGTCAGGGCAGGAGCCTGGAGGCAGGAGCTGAAGCACAGGTCATAGAGGAGTGCTGCTTACTGGCTTGCTCCCCTGGCCCCTGCTCAGCCTGCTTTCTTATACAACACAAGACCACCTGCCCGAGGATGGTACCACCCACCATGGGCTGGGCCCTCCCACATTACTGGACAATCAAAACAATCAAGAATATGCCCCACAGACATGGTCACAGGCCAGTTCAATGGAGGCAATTCCCCAGTTGAGGCTCCCTCAACCCAGGTGTGTCAAGTTGACACAGGTGATGTATGCCTTTAATATCAGCACTTGGGAGGCAGAGGCAGGAGGATCTGTGAGAGATGGAGGCCAGTCTGGTATACACAGCAAGTTCCAGGCCAGCTGGAGCTACAGGGAGACCCTTTTTCAAAACACCCAAGAGTCATAAGTGTAAGCTCAAGGTTTTTTGTTTGTTTTATATTGGGTCTCACATAACCCGGGCTGTCTTAGAAACTTACTACATTGCCAAAGATGATCTTGAATTTCTGATCTTCCTGCTTCTACCTCTTAAATACTGAGATTACAGACATGAGGCACAAGGCCAGGTGTATGTGATGGTGAAAACCAGGGCTTCATGCATACTAGGCAATCACTCTACCAACTGAGCTATATCCCCAACTCTCAGTAAGTATGTATTTTGTCTTATTTTGTTTTCTCCTTTCTCTCTACCCCACCCCCATAGTAACTCAGTCCAGAACTTAGCTTTTTCCTCTAAAGGGGCCTCACTAAGAAAGCTGTTTCACTACGAAAGGGTGAAGCACTAGTAATTCCAGATATCCCAGCTCTCTCTGAGGAAGTGAGGTGGGACCCACCAAAGGCTGCCTTTTCTCCCAACCACTGAACAACTGTGAGCAGCCACTTAAGTTGCCATAAGGAAGCCTGGTAACACATGGAGATCTTACTGTTAGCTGTGGCCCAAGGACCCTTCTGGATCAAGGGTTTCTGAAGATTTCTGGGTCTGATTTAACTAGAACATGTTTCCCAAGAGCTTGTTCCTGGGCTAGACAGTCTCCCTGAGCCAAGACAGACCTTGAAGTAATGAGGACAGGGAGGACAGAAAAGGGAGTGGGTGGGTCAGCAGGCATATTGGGAAGGGGGTGTGTAGAAGGGAGAGTTCCTTCTGTAGCATTTTTCTTTAAAAGGAGTCCAGAGATCCTTAAGATAATAAGTTAATTATTAAGCTCATGTGTTAAAGTCATGACACCATTATGGAAATACAAGCAAGGTAATAAAAAAAGGGTGAGGGCAGGAAAGAGTAGGTGGAAAGACAAAAAATAAATGTCTGACCTAATTCAAGGTTAAGAATTGGAATTGGGCCAGGTGTGATACTGCATGCCTGTAATCCTAGGACTCAGGAGGTTGAGGCAGGAGGATTGCTGTAAGCTTAAGGCCAGCCAGGGCTACACAATGTGACACTGTCTCCAAAATAAACAAATATAAAATAAATAATAAATAGAAATTATACTTAAAATATTTTCCTAACAACATTAGAAATTTGTTTCTAACTCTTATTACAGAAAGCATGCAAATGGGAAAACCATGAGTAGGCACCCAGACTGCTTCTGAAGTCACCCACCTTTCAACATAAGGGGGTAACTAAGGGCAATTCTTCCTGTAACTAAGCCGATGACAGCATGCTGCCTCCTGCCACATAGGTAGCCATTGTCTGCCACCCCTCAACTGCTAGTCCTCAGCTGTCTCCACTGATGTGTACACGAACCACAGGAAGGCACAAAATAACTAGAAGTGAATGGAAAAATAAAGTTTGTTGTTTCTAATAGGGCTGTTTTTGATGGCATGATCACTCTTGCCCAGCCTTATCTACTGGAGGAGGCAATAACTCACATCCTCTCCAGACAGCTTGCAGATACCTGGGCAAGTTGACCTTGCAGCACTTTACTCATCTGTTACTCCTTTTTCTGTGACTCTTTAACACTCCCCCTCCCGTTTGAACATTATCACGTTCAAATGTCCCCTCTTCATAGTCTGTCTCCACTCTAACTGGCATTATCTTCCTTTTCTTCCATCATAGGCTGCAATCAGCTTATATTTTGAGCCAAACCCCATGTTTTTTTTTTCTCTCTCCACAGTTCTACCTAGACCTGAGCTGTTTCCAACATTCTAGACTGCCACAAAGTCAACGTTACATGGATTGATATTTTCAGCCTCTGGGCTAGGAATGCAGCTCTGTGCTTGCTAGTGTACATAAGGCTCTGGGTTTGATTCTAGCAATGCATAAGCCAAGTGTGATGACTCAAGCCTGGAATTCCAGCAACTGGGAGGTAGAGAAAGAAGGATTAACCATTCAGGATTATCCATCCTTGGCTACATAGTGAGTTTGAAGTCAACCTGGAGGACATAAGAACCTGTCCCTCTAAAAAAAGTCAGATTTCATTGGACCTCAAAAGGAAACATTTAATAAATATTCTGTATGATCCTGCACTGTCCAATATTACAGTTACAACCTATGTGTGGCTATTCACAAAGTATCTACAATTAAATAAAATGAAAAACATCAAAACCTCAGTTGCAGCAACCACATATGAAATGTGACTAGTAACTACTGTATTGCACAGAACAGAAAAAAAAACTGCCACCATCACAGAAATTTCTACCACACAGTGTAATTACATACCATATATGAGACTGAACAGTAGTCTCTCGTATACTAAAACTGTTTTTTTTTAATCATCATTTGTTAAACTTGATACAGATTTCAAAGACAAGAGTGACCAGGATCTAGCAGACAGCCAACCTTAAGTCATCAGCAAAGTATCTCTTATCAGTGATCCCAATGAGCTCTGTAAACACCACAGGTAATTATAACATCCCACATAAAAACAGAACATGTAATAAGGCCTTAGAATCCTTTCAGCAAACGACTACGAGCCTACTAGCCCTCACTTTTTGTGAAGCTCTGAGAGCCTATACAAATTGAACATGACCTAGTCCCTCCCCTGGGAATGCCAGTACACAGATAAACACAAAAAAGAGCAGACAGAGAGAGGTAAGGTCCAAGAGAGAAGCCCTTTGTGCTACGACGTTCAAAAGTAGATCGTATCGAGTGGGAGGAACCAGGGAGGGCCACACGAACTGTGCCCAATTCAGGTCTGGAATGAGAACTAAAGGACAAATAAAATTATGACAGAAGGAGCTAGAAGAATGAAAGTGGAAAAATGCATGAGGAAAGGCAAAAATGAGTTAGGGCCCAGTGTGCTGTGCACTTAGGGAAAAGCGAAAGAACCTATGAAAAACAATCACTTGAAATATTTTCAATAATCATCCTAATGCTCAAAGAATCATATATTAACTTAGATGCCATGATTTATTTTTATTTTTAATTATTATGTATATGCATGACTGTTTCCGCATGTGGGTATATGCAAGTGAGTGTGGGTACCTGCAGAGGCCAGTAAAGGGCATTCGATTCCCTGGAGCTGGAGTTAGGGGCAGTTGTAGGCCACCCCCCATGTGGATGCTGGGAACCAATCTCAGGTCCCCTGCAAGTGCAGTACACATTCTTAACCACTGAGCCATCTCTCTAGACCAACTTAGATATCAGTTTAACAAAGATTTTTGCTGTAGTGAGAATACATGGTGTTGGCGAGAGTGGTACAGGTGTTCTCTGTTCCCATCAGTGGTGGAAATGTAAATGGTCATTACCTTATTGGAACACAATATTAAGCAGCTTCTTAACATTCATCTGCTCTGACTCAGTAATTCTGTTTCATGGGAAACGACCTAAGAAATAATCTGAAACACAATGATTTATACAGAAAGAAGTCTTTTGTAATGTTCTTTACAGAGAAGAATAGGAGAAAACTAGGTTCATTATGATCTCAAGTTATAGGATGGGATACTATACAGCCATTATGAATTATGACTGGCACATTTCAATGACATAGACAATGTGAGAATAACAACTGCAAAAGAAGGGTACAAAGTTGATAATATACAGTGCAGTAAAACGGTGTAAATTATACAGGTGCAGGAGGAATATAAGAAAAATGCTTGCATCTTAGTGGTGAGATCATGATTGCTTTTGATTTTGTATGCCTGGGACTGGAAAAGTATGTTCTGCAAATCAAATCCGGCCCACTGACTGATTATATATAGTGTGTGGCTGGAATACAGCCACAGATATGATCATTTACATATTGTCATTCCCTATGGCTGCTTCTGTGCTTCAACAGTAGTGATTAGTTTCTTGTGGCATGGCCCACAAATCTTTGTAGCATTTATTACTGAAGCCCATTTCAGGAAAAGTTCACAAACCTCTCTGTTTTCCAAATGTTCTGTAATGAATGTGTTACTTTAACAGTATTTTTCTAAAAGGTGTATTTCCATTTTGTGAAAGATGTTGTGGAACAGGCTCACAGTTTCAGATGTTATTTTAGAAACACCTAGGAGCACGAGAAGTTTCTGAGGAAGGTGGGACATGATATGGCATATCAGTCAATAAAACACTGAATACCATGTCATTTAGGAAGATATCATTTAAATGGTGAGCCAGGCAAAGTGTATGATTCATCAACAGCTGAGATCCTGGGCCGCTCCTTATTTATAGGAGGTTAGGCAAAGGTTTGGCATGTTTATCTTTTCAAACTTCCTCCTCTGAATGAACCCTATGACAGTCTCCTCCCAGAACCAAGGACCAGTGGAATTTCCCCTCCAATGAAGGAGAAGGGTTATATGAATTCATGAGCTATGGCTGGAGAGGCAGTAAGTATGAAGTTTAGGGTGATGTTCTACCTGTCTTGGAGTCAAGTTGTTCATTTTCCAAGCGTTTTCTCTATCTCCCACTTTACAATTAGGAAGTACAAAAGGGAACTGAGAAGATGGCACCAGGTAGTTAGAGGAGAAGCAGGGAAAGGCAGAAAAGGAGAAAATAGAAAAGTATTCAAAACTCCTCTCTCAAGAGCCCTCAGGGAGCCCTGAGATCTACCCACCCTCAGAACCTTTTCTCAAAGATGCTGAGTGAGACTTGTTCCCAGAGATTGAGCTCAGGCCCATCTGATTAGTTTTATTTTTAGGAAATGTAAGTGCTGCCGTCTCTGTAGGTGAAAGCCGTCATATCCACAGGCTTCCTTCCTCCAGATCCTCCATGCCTTCACGAGCCCACTTCCCCAGATGCACTGCACATAACCAACTCACTCAAATGAGTGTTTACTCATTCACTCGGGCATGAGCACAACGAAGAGTTGGAAATGATCTGGAGAGCAGTTTCCTTTCAAATAAACATACTACCTATCACAAAAAAGATTAATCATCTAATCATCTACAAAATGAGAAACTCCAAACTACCATTCTTCAGGTCTGGTTGGCAGAAAAAAAGTGAAAAAGTCTGACAGCTGCCTTTCCACCTTTGTCTTTTAAGCACATTGTACCTTCTGTATTTCAACAAATTAACCCTGTGAATTTCGTTTAGGGCGCCTTTAGAAAGTGGGATAATTTGTGTATAACTTTGTTTGGTTTTTTCCCATTCTTATTTATATCATGTTTTATTGGAGAACAAAAAGCTACAGAATGCACCAAGACACTCAATTATTGAACAGATCATACTTAACATTTTATATTTTAACATAGACCCATGGCAATAATAGTGCTCATGAGCTTTATGAACCATTAAGCTGCACTGCTGTCCTAAATCAAATATAAGTAATTTGTTGTCATAGCAATACTTCCTACTCCAAAATAGTTCAATACATGCTTTGTTTCAGCAGGCAACTGTCTACCAAAAATTGGTCATTATCTTCCATCTTCTTGACAAATGGCTTATTAAATTTAGCTGCCTGGCTTTTACAATCATCAGGAGACAGTATTTCTGTGGCACTGTCTAGCACCTGTGCAGGAAAGGGCTTACAGGACCACTCAGGAACTGTCGGCAAGCATATCATTGCGAAGTCACTGGATGACAGCCAATCTTGGAAAGTCACGATGATGACAATCCTTGGCATTATTACCCAGCATTACTGTGTATAGAGTACTGTCACCTACTTTACCGTATTCAAGGCAGTACTAGATGGTGCTTCTAATGCTTCTTCCACACCTACATCAGATCAGTTATTTATCTGTGCATATCACTAGAGAAATTTACATTCGTTCTGTCTTATCTTTCCTAAGGTTGAGTTCTGATATTGTCCTTTTGAGGTGGTATATATTACAATAATGTAGGCAATTAAAGAAATAAGCAACTGGAATTGAAGTGATAAGGGGTATCGGGTGCAATTTTGTCAGTGCCTTGTGCAATGGTCCAATGACAATGTCAGACAAAAGAGAGGTCATACACCAGTCAGTGCCAGTCTTAATGCTGATCTTGTGTTTAGGGAGCATGTTACACTTTACTAAGCAGCTTCACAAAAGTAATCTACCTTGCCCACCCATCCCTTCTCAACACATACAAAGAGAGTTATATCGGGATATACATCTACAACTTTATTCTATGCCTTATAATTTATCCATATATATATAATATAATATATAATGTATATATATTATATATAATATATATATCATGCAGCCATTGTTTGTAATATCTGGAGCTTGCTCCCTCTATCAAGTTGGGATTTTTTTTTAACTTATACTTTTATGAGAAATGTGAATTGATATTAAGCAGAGTTAAAGAGAGAATGAGGCAGATAGATTTCCTGGAACATCTCCTTTTCTTTTATACAATCCTTTGTTTTCAGTTTCTTTACTTATGGTCATGTTGTTTGTGTAATGAAAACTATATAAGGGGGGGCTGGAGAGATGGCTCAGCAGTTAAGAACACTGGTTGTTCTTACAGATGACCCAGGTTCAAATCCTAACACCCACATGGCAGCTAACAACTGTCAGTAACTCCAGTCCCAGGGGATCCGGCAGCCTCTTCTGACCTCCGCAGGTGTTTCATGACAGGGGTGTACTTACCTACATGCAGGCAATACACACATACACATAAAATAAAAATAATAAATTAATTAAAGAAAACTATATAAAGGTTTACTTTTAAAAACAAAGACAGAAAGAGGAGGATCTTGCACTGATATAAGAAGACACAGCAGCAGGGGCTCTTAACTGGCTCACCTGTCCCCCCTTCTTTGAAATTCTCTGATGGGAAGGAAATGCTAGTTAAGAAGACCAGCTCAGAGGCCTTATTTAGGAAATGTAATCAGACTCAGGAGCTGCCCTAACAGAGCCTGAAAATAAGATTTCACAGCACCGTGTAGGCTCAAAGGCTGGAGCTGAGAAGTTCCATTCCAGCTCGAATGTGACCAAATGCAATTTGTCTCTCTGTATGACTTCCCACTTCACATAGTCTGATTCCATTCGAAAATCTAATAAAAAGAGACAGTAGTTGCCATCATTTCTGTTGGTTGGTCTTTGTGTGTACCTGTCTTCTAAAGATTATAGATTTTTTTTTCTACAGAGTGAGCAGAGAAGATAAATTATTTAGAACCCCAATGTAACTATTATCTCAATTTTCCACACCTCACTCCTCTCACATAATCATGGCTACTGAACCTAAAAGAGAAGTCAGAGAATTTGGGTCAGGTCCAAACGAAAACCCAAGCAATGGGAAGAATGCCTGTATGTTAGAACCCTTTCTCGCCTTTCACAAGTCATTTATATAAGCCCCCAAAGAAACAAAGCTTTCCTTCTCAACTCCCAGCCCAAACCCCAAAGTATGTAGTGTTCAAAGGTGTTTTAATGCTGACAAAAGCATCTGGCACTTTGAGGAGATGAGAGTGTTAATTTTGTTTGACAATGTCAAATTTAAGAATTTACTATGATTCTTTAACTGAAAATGTACAATTTTGACTTTAAATGTGTTTCTTCCCTGGAGCTCAAAATCCAATTTACCCAGCCCACCTAGAGGGGTGCTTTTGTTATCACCATGCCACCGTTATTGATCTTTTACAGGCCAAGTTGCTATGAGATTCCTATATCAAATATTTAATCAATGGGCATAACAAAAGAAATGCAAATAATAACTTATTACACCCAACAACATAGCCTCAAAATATATAGAAGTAGACTAAAAGAAGAAATAGATAATCGACCCTTGTGATAGTAAATGTTAACAGCTCTCCCAGTGATTGGTAGGCTGAGCAGACAAAACACTGGACAAAATTTTATTCAAAACCAACAAATTTAACGATGTTGATCTTGTGCACACTGGGCCACTAAATAAATCTGGAATTTTTTTAAAGAGGGAGAACAGACATCACATTCTAAAGGTAGACATCAACAACAAAAAAATAACTAGAAAAAGAATTAGAATTTAACCTTCTAAGCAATACATGGGCTAATCAATCCCAACACAAACTGCAAACCTCCTGAAAAGGAAGATTAAGACATCAATACTTATGGAAGATAGCTAAGGCAGTAGGTAGCAAAAATTATTAGCCTTTTGCCAGGTGTGGTGGCACATGCCTTTAATCTGAGCACTTGGAAGGCAGAGACAAGCAGATTTCTGTGAGTTCAAGGCCAGCCTGGTCTATATAGCAAGTTCCAGGCCAGCTGGGGCTACAGAGATCCCCGGTCTCAAAAAGAAAAGAAGGAAAGAAAAACATTAAGTACAATCACAAGAAGAAATGAAATACATGAAAAATTCTATAACAATTGAATACATTGACTCAGTAGTCTAAAATTTTTCTGCAAAGACAGTTCCAAGTCCCAGAAAGTATCACACGGGATATTTAGCAAAAATTGAAGAAACAAGTATCTCTTATTGCATGCAAACTATTTCCAAATTTAGAAAAAGGGGAAGCACTTAACCAACCCATTTTATGAAGCTAGCATAAATTGACTAGCAAAACCTGACAGAGACCATTTGTAAAAGGGAAAGTAGAGTCAGATTCACTCAGGAACACAGCAAAAAACTACCAAGCAAAACAAACCATATCCGGGAATAATAAAGAAGATATTCTATCATAATTGACATGACTTGATTCCAGGAATGCGAAGTCAGCTTAATATTAGACAGTCAATCAATATAATCCATCACATTTACAGATTAAGAACAAAACCAGTATGATCATCTCGGTAAAGCAAAAAGTCTTTGTTAAAATGTGCCATTCAGACTGGAAGGATGGTTCGGGCGTTAAGAGCATTGGCTGCTCTTGCAGCAGACCAGGGTTCAGTTCCTAGCACCCATATGAAGGCTAGTAACCATCCATAACTCCAGTTCCAGAGGAACTATGGCCTCTTCTGGCCTCCATGGGCATTGCACGACAAGGATGCACTTCGATACATGCAGGCAGAACACTCAGACACATAAAATTAAAAGATAAATACTTAAAAATTTTTTTGAGACAGGGTCTCCCTGTAGCCCCAGCTGACCTGGAAATCACTAAATAGACCACCCTGGCCTTGAACTCACATATATCTGCCTGTCTCTGCCTTCTGAGTCCTGGGATTAAACGCATGTGCCACCATACCCGGCATACTTTTAGAAAATTGAATGCAACATTCATTCATGATTTTTTTAAAAAAATGTTAACAGAAAGAAGCTACTATAATGGATATCAATGAAAAATAGCTACAGCATCATCATATAGGAAAGGCATAACATTCAAAGCACATCGTTTAAGGCAAGGGCAAGATAATGGTATAAACTACTGTGACCTACTAAATAAACATTGTACTAAAAGTCTTAACCAGAACAGTTAAGACAAGAAACATAAAAACATAGAATGGCCTCAAAGGAAGACACAAATGTCTCATTATTTGCCAATTAACTATGATTACCAACACAGAGAACTAGAAAGAATTCCTAGGTAAATTAATTATAATTAACTTAAGAGTATTTAGCAAGGTTTATAGACAGAAACATGAACAAGAATCAATCACATTTCTAGGCATTGCAAACAAAATTATATGTCAGTTACAAGGGAAAAGGACATGAGTAATGAGTTTGTTTAGGCCCCTAGGTTCTGGATTCAGATCACCTGGCTTCTAATTCAAGCTCTAACCTATTAGCCATGTGACTGTGAAGGACAAGCTGTGTATCCTCCCTTTGAGGATCCTTATAAGGACTAACGGATTAGTCCTTAGAACAGTGCCTAGCACAAAGAGTTAACTAAAAGAAGCTGCTATGATTACTGTGAAGAAGCAGCTAATAGACCTTGTACCCAGAGATCCAAGGCTCTGTTGGACTCCAAAACATCTCCAGGGAAGAGAGTCAGGGAGCCACCTGTCATAGGAACTGGTGAAACTCGCCCATGTTTTCCCGAAGGCTGGGCACTGAACTCCCACACCCAGCATAGCTCATTACCCACACACCCTGCTGTCTGCAGAGTAATTAGCAGAAGAACACACCCTGTCCCTGGAGATTTCTGCCCCAGCTCTTTAACTGGCTGCAAGAGTCAACAACTTCAGGCTTCCCAGGAAGATGAAATCTAGGGTTCCTTCCTGGTAGATAGCCATCATTATCAAAAGAAAAGGGCAAATCTCATTACCTTCAGAAAAAAGTTCAGAAGTTCATGAAATATTAGAGGAAGGCTGATGTTACTGACTCTATCGGCAGGGGCAGTGAGAGTTTTTGAAAGCTTTCTGTAGAGTATACTCGGGACTTTGGAATATTAAGTTTAGTGCTGGAGAGATAACTCAGCAGTTAAAAGCCTATACTGCTCTTACAGAGGACCCGAGTTCAGTTCCCAGCACCCACATTAGGTGGTTCGCAACTGCCTTTAAGTTTATTCTAGGGGATCTGACACCCTCTTCTGGATCCCTGGGCACCCACATACAGGTTCACATACCCACACACAGATACACACATATACAGATAATAAAAAGTAAATCTCTTAAAGAAATATTAATTCAGTTAATTCTCCAATAACCTAGTTAATGTATGTGGACTTCTTAGGCCCAATTTGCAAATGAGAAAGAGTGATTAGTTGACTTTTTAAAGATACCCAGTTTATGAGCCTAACAGAAATTAGTTTCAAACTCAGATTTAAATCCAAAGTCTTAAGACAAGCCAGAAAACAAGAAATAAGGGGGGCTAGTTCCTAAGATGAAGGAAGGCCATAGAAATTACATTTGGGAAGCTGTGGATTTCAATTCTTTCTTTCTAAGATCATAGGTCAAAGTTAGAATGGGAATGCAAATGCTAATTATGTGAAAAGAAGACTGAAAAGCAACAAACCAAGTAAGCATTTGTAAGAGACCAGATGAAGTGCTGGGCATGCTCTATCACTCTCTCTTCCCTTTCACCCAACTCCCTCTCTGTCTTCTTCTCTTCTGACAACCAGGGTATTGATGGCAGGAACCTCCATTCAGGTGAGCTTACCCAAATGTAGGTAAGGCGGGCGGGTATGGGACTGAAGATGTAGCACAGGGGCAGAGTGCTTGCCTGACATGCACAAGGCCCTGGGTTCCATGTCCAGCACTGGGGAAAAAGCAGGAATGAGGTAAAATCAGCATGTGGTAAAAAGTAGGGAGCTGAAGGGTAGGATTTGTACACAACTTGGATTTACCAGTGAAGCTTTTTTTATAAATATTTTTAAATTTTGATTTATTTTTATTTTATGTGTATGAGTGTATTGCCTGCAAGTGCACCCATGTTGTACAATGCCTGCGGAGGTCAGAAGTGGGCGTCAGATCCCCTGTAAATGGAGTTATAGACAGTTGTTTCCTGCCATGTAGGTGCTGGGAATCGAACACAGGTCCTCTGCAAGAGCAGTCAGTGGTCTTAACCTCTGAGCCATCTCCCTAGCCCCTTACCATCATTAAACTTTCCATCGTTTATCCCGGGGGCTTAAACCTGAAAGCCATTAAGCAGAACGTAAGCAGACAACTTAATATTTATGTGGTGCTATGAGCCAGGAAGAACTCTGTTGGAGCCTACCTAGTTTGGGCTTCAACTTCTGGTTACCAGATAAGTAATGTTTTTCCTTCACATGGCAGTACTTACACTGTTTGACCTTATTAAAAAAAAAGAGTATTAAGATGTACATGAGGCAGAATGAGGCGTAAAAGAGTCTTACCCACCCTGTCATGATGGACTGACACCTCTGAAATCAGACCATTAATGGACAAATGTTTATTAAATCAGATTTGTCTACCAAATGAAATAAGGACCTATAGGTATAAGGGCATCCCCACTCATGATAACAAGAAAAAAAAATGAATCAAAGCTACAGGACTGGGGTAGTTCCCTTGGTAGAGTGCTTGCCTAGCATCTGGGAAGCACTGGGTTCCATTCTGAGCACCACATAAACCTAGAGCATTCCTATAATCCCAGGACTTTGGGAGGTGGAAGCAGGGAGGATCAGAAGCTCATGATCATCCTTGGATATATGACAAGTTCAAGGCCAGCCTAAGCTATGTGAAAGCCTGTCTCAAAAACAAGCGAACAAAAAACATCAAAGTTACTATTCTAAATGAATTGTCAGTGTTTATAGACTATTAACCTTAGTGATCTTTTCATGACAAAAATAGATAAATTAAAATAAAATTACACTAGACCTAGTTATATATCTACTTCTACATTTTGTAAGGAGATGAAAGTTATATGTATGATTCATTGTTTAGATTGTTTCTCTTCTAGAAGTCAGCCTCTCCCAAAGCCCTCTTGCAAAATAGAGCGCAAATTGTAGTAATTCTAACATGGAGCAATAAAATACAAGCATTTCATACATATTTAAGTGCCCTGTTACTTTCAGCCTGTATTTGATGTTTATAAATATCTTTAGAGACTACAGACTGAAATTAAGTAACAGCCATTTTAAGAAAACACATTCTGATGTGGAACTAGCAGAACAGAAACTCCATTTCATTATAAAACCCCACAGGAAAACAGAAACAATGTATAACTAGGTAAGCATGGTATGGTGGTTTGCATGAGAAATGTCCTCTGCAGGCCTGAATATTTAAACACGCGGTACATGATCCCCAGTTGGTGGTGTTGTTTGAGGAAGATCACCAACCTTTAAGACATGTGGCCGAGCTGGAAGAAGTACTCACTGGGAGTGGGCCTTGAGAGAGTTCATAGCCTTGCCACATGTCCAGCATGCTCTCTAGTTTCCTGCTAGTGACTAAAGATGTGAGCTCTCAGCTTTCTACTCTGGCTGCCTCCTGCCATGCCTCCCCACTGTGATGGACTCTTATCCCTCTGGAACCATAAGCCCAAATAAACTCTTCCATCTGTAAGTTGCCTTGGTCATGGCCTTTTACAGGATCCGAAAGTGACTAATACACATGGTAAGGGCATGTGATGCTAATTGAGCCATCCAGAGTATACCATTAAATTCTTCTTTGTTTTAAAGTTTCTGACACATTTAGTCCCTCATCCTGTTTCATTTTTCCATTCTACTAGGAAGCAAGAAATTAGCCAATGTCATCAAATATCAGCTGAAAAGGCCCTTTAATATCACCTGGTCTGATCCTTTCACTTACAGATGTAGAAACTGAGTCTCAAAGAAAGGAAGTGACTTACTCAACATTGCAGGTAGGTCTACTGAAACAGCTGGTTCCCAAATATGGAACAGATGTTGTCTTCTGATCAGTTATCTTTAAAAAAAATCTTGTAGGGGCTGGAGAGATGGCTTAGTGGTTAAGAGCACTGACTGCTCTTGCAGAGGACCCGGGTTCGAGTTCTAACACCCACATGGTGGCTACAAACCGTCCTTAACTCCAGTTCCAGGGGAATCCAAAGCCCTCTTCTGACCTCTGTGGCATCACACAACACGGGTGTGCTCACATACATGCAGGCAATACTCATACACATAAAAAAAATCTTGTAGAAAACTGTCAACAGTCTTTTCATCAGTACAAAAATGTAATGAGTAACTCCCTCTGACGGTAGGTTCTACCAGTTTAGCACATAGTGACCAACCCTAACCAAAAAACAAATAATTAAAAAAAACAAAATGCAAGCCTTTTTGTGTGCTGACATGCTCCAAAAGCCTAAGCAAGTAATCTGAAATCTGAAAACCTCTGAAATTACAGCAGTTCTGTTGCCAAGGACTGTAGCTAAGGAATATTCAACTCTACCTAACCACACTGGCTTGGGAATCAACCACATGTTAAATATCCATACCAGCCTGGCCACTTTGTAGCTGTGTGTCCTGAGACATGCTATTTAACCACTATGAATCCCATTTTCCTGTCTATAACATGGAAATGCCAATTGATGAATCCATTCCTCAAGATGCCTGGCACATGATAATTATTCAACAAATATTAGTTGGGACTAGTACCATTACCCTCAAGGTTTCTGTGGGGAGAGGACTCAGAGAAGTGCAACTCTACTGTTTGTACCTCGAATTACACTGATCTCTTCCAAGAAAGTCCCAAAATTGGGTGTGAACATCTGACTGGGAAGTGACAGGAACAGGGTCAAAAGAAAGAAACAGCACAAGAAAGAAAATTAGCATGGATGCTTTCTTTCTCTGGCCCACACAGAACCAGATACCTCCTGTCTCTAATGTGCTTTTCACAAAAGGAAAAACAATAATACAGCAACTGAGGCAAAAAAATAAAAGCAGAAACACATTAAACAAGGGAAAGAGCCTTAGAAGAAGTAGAAAAGGACCATGGGAAACCAGAGAGTCCACCACTATTGCAGTCAAGAGAAAATCAGTCATGCTTTGTCTCATAGACCAGTGCTGGCCCGCTAGGCACAATCTTAAAGAATATAAATGTTCCGTGAGGGGGTGTCATTTTCTTCAGTGATGTAGCCACTGATAAGCTGCCCTTGCTTTAGTAAATAACCTCCCAACCACGCTCATGTAAACAACTCTAATTAAACTCAGTGTGTCATACAGGAAAAGACGACATAAATGTAGAAGGGAAGTTTGTTGGGAAAAGGGTTTCAGTGAGCAAGTGGATGATGAAAGAGGAAAATGGGGGGGGTGTGAAAATGACTAAAATTTGTTATGTACATATATGAAAATGGCAAAGAACTTTTAAAAGCCAAAAATACACAGAAAAAAAAGGAAAGACATTTCAGCCCTCCCTCCCCCAAACTACAAGGAAGGCTAGAGGCATGAAGCACAAAATGGAATTCTTATTAAAATTTTAATATGGGACATTAAGTTATTGCCTTTCAAATGAGATAGAACAAACTGTCACATGACCTCAAAGGGTGATGGCATGCTATGCTAATCGTGACTCTGATAATCCCAAGTGGTATGGCCTTGGGCAAGTAGCTTCCTCTCAGAGCTTCTTTCCCCATCTGTAAAATGAAGGTCATGAACTACAGGAACTCAAACTACCTCCTACCTCTAGCATTTTCTGAACAAAAACTCAGTACAAATCTGCCACCTAAAAATGCAGTAATCTGGGCTAGAGAGATGGCTCAGTGGTTAAGAGCACTGACTGCTCTTGCAGAGGACCTGGGTTCGATTCCCAGCACCCACATGATGGCTAACAACCAACTGTAACTCCAGTTCCAGGGGATCCAATGCCCTCTTCTGACCTCTGTGGGCATCACACGACATGGGTGCACCTACCTACATGCAAGCAATACACCCATACACATTAAATAAAAGTAAAATTTTTAAAAAAATTTTAAAAAAGGCAGTAATATGACTACAAATAAGCCTTAACAACAAATTCCCTGGAGGCAGAAACCATGTACCATGGTTTCTTTCCTACCTCCCAGCTCCCATGCTAGGCCCAGAGTAATTGCTTAATAAAACTGTTAAGTGATGTAGATTCACCACACAGTACTTCGCATATCACAAGTTTTTTGCATGCCAAACAGATCTCCTCAAACCTCACTCCCACCACACTTTTTAAATATGGCAGATTTTACCACCCCTGGGCTTTTAATAAAAAGAAGCATTGCACAAGAAAACAGAGCTTCTAGTCATATTGTGTGACAGTGATTGAACAGCTAGATAGCAGGCACTCTGCTTAGTACTCCGTAAAGGAGCAGATCTGGGCCTGAGTGCTGTCACTCCACCAATCCTGCAAGTTGTTTGATTCAGGGTGAGTCAATTAATGTAGCTCGATGCAAGGCTCCACAAAGACAGTGAATATTAAAAAGAACTCCTGAGTTTGACATCACAGGCCTGACCTCACTCTAGAGGCAGAATTCATTAGCATATAATGAGGAACACTTAACACTAACAGTGCAGCCAAAAGGCTTTGGGAATATAGAGCAAACGCCCATGTTGAGATATTATTAAACACACACACACACACACACACACACACACACACACACACACACACATTTAGATATATTTAAACACACACACACACACACACACACACACACACACACACACACACACACACTTATCAGCACCGGTTTAGGCTCTAAATATTTAATCCAGTCTTCTACACTAGTGACTGATTCCTAATCCTTTCTGATGACTAGACTCATGTGAGGAGCTTTAAAAGACGCCTATATCCAGAACCCAGCCCAGATAAATGATTTAAAAATGGGGTAAAGAGCCAGCCATGGTGGCACACACTTAATCTCAGCGCTTGGGAGGCAGAGTTTGGTGCATTTCTATAAGTTCAAGGTCAGTATGGTCTACAAAATGAGTTCTAGGCTAGCCAGGGTTACACAGAGTGACCCTGTCTTAATAATAATAATAATAATAATAATAATAATAATAATAATAATAGAATGTGGTAGAGAAGCAAGCATAGGTTTCTTTTTTTTACAGCATTTATTTTTTTTTAATTATGTGTGTGTACATGGGTGACCACAGAAGCCAGAAGAGGATCCCTTGCAAGTGGAGTTACAGGTGGCAGCAAGCCACCTGATGTGGGTGCTGGGACCTAAAGTAGAATCCTGTGCAAGAGCAGTAACCACTGAGTGATCTCTCCAACCCCTTGTTTTCTTGATCTCTCCAACCCCTTGTTTTCTTATTTATTGCTGCTTCTGTTGACTGAATGGTGCATCCAGGGGTGACAATCCTGACTTCCACCTTCTCTTTCTCCATTTCTAGACTCAAACTTAGCATGAGGTCCAACAGGTGGCTGAGACAGCTGCAAACACCATCAATAGGCCATTTCAGTCACTCAGTGCACTGTTCTATAAGCAGGAGGATAGCTGTGCCACTGCCTGAAAACTTGAACACAAAAAGCCTTTCCGGTGTTTTCCCGGCAGTTCTTGAGATGGAATTTGTTTGATTTTCTTTTTTTGAGACAGGTTCTCTCTGTAGCCCCAGTTGGCCTGGAACTCACTATGTAGACCAGGCTGGCCTCAATCTCACAGAGATCCACCTGCCTCTGCCTCCCGAGTGTGGGACTAAAAGGTGTGCACTACATGCTGGAATTTGTACATTCTAGACAAGTACTCTACCACTGAGCTACACTCCCAGCCCTAAGGTGGGGGGCACATTAAGAACCTTCCGTTAGTCAGAGAAGGCGATCAGCTCCTACAGCCACACTGTTATATCAGACTCTCAACCATCCTAAGACATCATCCTTTTCTGGATGCTTCTATACTCCTAACATCAATATTTCTGTCCTACCCCTGCTTTGTGCTGACATTTCCACACAGCTGGTGAGTGCTCCCAGCTCCCACTGTAACTCAGAGCAGTGAGTCTGTCTCTGTCTCTGTCACTGTCTCTCTCTCACACACATATACACATTTACTTATGAAACTCCATCCTAATCAGTCCCTGCTTCCTTCTTAGGCACTTGGCTACTCTTCTACTAACCCAGTCTCCTCTGAGCTGAACACCCCAACAATGAGTAACTGCTGGTTTTGGCAGGAATTGCTCCATCTGCCCCCTTGCCTCACCCCTCCCACCACCCAGGCAACAAGGCACCTGGGGCACAGCTTCCCAAACACATTTTCTCAGTTGCCAAATCTCTCAGGAGTTGGTTACCTTCACACATTGAATCTTTTATGACTACTCTCCCAGGCTTCCATTCAGTTTCTTCCTTTATTTGTATTTATTGATGGATTGATTTAGGTGCTAATGATGGAACCCACAACAGATTCATGCTCACTAAACATGTGCTGCACCCGAGCTACACCTGGCTTTTTCTTTACTCTTGTAGTAGTATTACTCATTTGTTTTACTGGAGATCTAATAGAGGACCAGGCACATGTTAGGATCTACCACTGGGATACACCCATAGCCCTTAATATTTTTCCTAATTACTAAGGAAACTTGTACTATGGCAAATTCAAACAATATAGAATCATAGTAAAAAGTTACAGTCTCCCTCCAACCACTCAGGAGTAAGTACTCTGGTATGTTCCTCCAGACTGTTTACAGTGTGCTCATAAAAATGTGCATATGAAGGGGTTTTTAGAAAATGGCTTTCTAGCATACTGTTCTGCAACATTATTTTAACAAGTTACAGTGAACAGCTTTAAAAGTGGATGCAGAAATCAATCTCCTTCTTTTAAAGCTATACAATAGTTCATTAACCTGTTTTACCACTTGGATACTGATGGGTTCTTTCCCAATGTTCTCTACCTTGGTTTATTGCTGCTGTTGTTGTTTGAGACAGGGTCTCACTAGGTAGCTCTGGCTCACCTGGAACTCTCTACATAGACCAGGCTTGACTCGATCTCATAGAGATCTGTCTGCATCTGCTCTGCCTCCCATGTGCTTGGACTAAAGGTGTGTGCCACAGTGCCTGGTCCCAATGTTCTCTATTTATCAACACAAAAAAGATCCACGAATGAAACTCTTCACACATTAACATTTATAGGGTAAATATTTAGAAGTAGGTGGAATGGTCGGCAAACAGGGCTAGCACCTTTCCTGAAACTCCTTCCACTCCTGAGTGTCATTCCATTTCCTATCTGGCTGCTCCTTTGCTAAACCATCTTTCTGTTCCTAAAAGATAACATTCCTCAGAATTCTCTCCCACTTTCATTCTAGTCTAAAGGATGCCTTTTTTCCCTCCCTTATATGCTCTAAGCAAATGCCTCCTTAATTGACATTTCTAGTCCCAACCATATCTCATCTCCCTTGGGAATCGTCCAGCCTCAAATGTATATATGTCTCAAACACCTAAAACTTAAAAAACTGCATAATGAACTCATGACCTTTTTCTCTAAGCCAGTCTCTTCATGTGAAATCAAAGGGATTGCACTAGACTCCATCAACTAAAAAGAAATAAACCAAAATAGGAAGGGGCTTGGGATGTAGCATAGTAGACAGAGCTCGGTAGAATGCACAAAGCCCTGAGCACCACATAAACTGAGTATGGTGGAGGATGGTACTAATCCCAGAATACCTACAAACCCAGCACTCAGAAACGGAGGCAAGAAGATTAAAAGTTCATGGTCATCCTTAGCTATATACAGTTTGAGGCCTCCCTGGGGTTATATGAGATGAAGGAAGAAAAAGGGGAGGAAAGAAGGAAGGAAGGGAGAGACAGAGGGAGGGAGAATTTAGAATGCATCAGAATTTGTGCAGCATAGAAAAAATGATTTTAAAAAACCCTCATTCAGGAAACATACAATCTCAGGAGAGGAGGAGATACTAAACAATTACATAACATAAGGCAGAATAACGAGTTAAAATAGATGACAGTGGCTAAATCTGGCCTGGAAGCCTGAAGATGGCTTCATGGGGAGTGTTTGGGCTGAGCCTTGAATGATGACTAGCATTTCAACAGGAAGAAAAAGGAATATTTCTGGCTGAAGGTGCAGCATGAACAAAGTATAAACTCAGAGGCATGAAAGGACACAGTATATGTGGCTAGACAAGAAAGAATGTAACAGAAAACAAAACTGAAAGGCCTAGGAGCAAAATCCCAGCAGATCCTGAATCTTAGCTTAAGGAGTTCAGGTTTTCCCTGAAGGATTTATGTACGTGCCGTAGCTGACTGATTAGTAAGTGGCTGCCTAAAAAAACTACACTCAAAATATTTTGAACCTGAATAGTTGCTCCCTGGGAAAGCATGCCTATGGCTGATTAGCATAGCCAATCAGAAACACCAGAAAGTACCTCTTTGCCATCCCTGTGAAAGGGAACTCACTTGGAGCTATTGAAGGTTTTTAAGAAAGGGAATGGCTTAACTCAACATATATTTTACTTCTGTTATTCTGGCAGTAGCAAGAACAGTAGGAAGAGTAGGAAACACATTCAAAGGAGGGAGTATCCATCAGGAGGCTGCTGTATTAAGTCACATGAAGAAAAAGAAAAATATGATAATGATGGCGATGATGGTGATAATGAAGATGATGATGATAGTGATGGTAATAATAATGATGATGATAAACAAGATGATGATGATAGTGATGGTAATAATAATGATGATGATAAACAAGATGAACTAAGACAGGTGAATAAAAGAAGAAAATGAAGAGATGTGCAGGCTAGCAATGGGGAAGCAGAGGTAAGTAGAGCTCTGTGAGTTCAAGCCTGGCCTGGGCTACACAGTGAGCTCCAGGTCAACCAGTGTTGACCATGGAGACCTTGTCTCAAAAAAAAAAAGAAAGAAAGAAAGAAAGAAAGAAAGAAAGAAAGAAAGAAAGAAAGAAAGAAAGAAAGAAAGAAAGAAAAACAAAGAGATGGCTAGAAGATAGAATGAAAAAGACTTGAAAAAAAAGAAAAGAGAGCTACCAGACTGTTACGGTGAGAGAGATGGCGAGAAGGATAAGAAATGTAGCAATTATTCAACCTGGGTCACCCGATGAATTGTTATGTCAAGAACCTCATTATACAGATAAAAAAAAACAAGCCCAGGTACTTTTGGTATACATGTTTGAAAACAAGCAGTAGAAAATAATGAGCTTAGAAAAAACTCCAAAGGAAAAGTAAAGGAAAAAAGCAGGCCCAGAAATGTCAATGAACTTACCCAAGGAGAGTGAATTTGAAGTCAGCTGGTCTGGCTCTAGGTCCTGAACATTTAATTAGCCACTACTTATCTTATTCTATTAGACTAAAGCACAGAGTACTTGACAAGTCCAAACTACTCAGTTTTGTCAAACAGCAACAAAGCTACAACCAGGATCTAGGTCTCCTAACACTTAACCCAATACCTTATTATTCTGCAATATTCACCAGAGTGCACTGGGCTGTCAGATTACCTTAAGCATTTTCTGCTTTGACCTTTGTTGCTTTTGCTTGATAAGTATTCTGGGTTCTGATTTGGCTCTCAACAGAGAAAAGAACAGATGTTCTCAGTTCTAGCCACATGTCTTAGTTTGTTCTTCATTGCTGTGACAAAACACTCTGACCAGTACCAACTTGGGGAGGAAAGGGTTTATTTGTCTTACATCTCCCAGATCGCACGCAGTTCATCAGGGAGCCCAAGGTAGGAACTCAGGACAGGAACTTGGAGGCAAGAGCTGGAGCACAGGCCATGGAGGAATGCTGCTTACTGGCTTGCTCTCTTGGCCCCTGCTCAGCCTGCTTTCTTATGCAACACAGGCCCACCTGCCCAGGGGTGGCACCACCCACAGTGGGCTGGGCCCTCCCATATCACTCATCAAGAAGATGCCCCTCAGACATGGCCACAGGCCAGTCCAATGGAGGAAATTCCCCGATTGAGGCTCCCTCAACCCAGGTGTGTCAAGTTGACACTAAAGCTATCCAGCACAGCTTCTGTTTGTATTATCCGGGTGCCTAGATCCTTTCTTTATTGGTTATGTAAAGCTGGTTGGTACAGGGTTCAGGTTCTTTCAGGTTTAT
>NW_008355642.1:2040456-2060322 GCF_000622305.1 Nannospalax galili
GCCAAGCTTCAGCTGCTCTCTATGACCAGAACCATGCAGGAGACTCTTTCACATTATAAAGTCCTGCTTCCAGCTTGAAATAGAGGTGCGGGTCCCCTCTGTGTGCTGACCCTGAGGAAATACCTCCCAGAAGACTCCACCACAGTGATGCTGGTCTCTTGTTACTTACAGCTGATTTTTCAGCCCCAGCTAACCAGCATCAATTGTCCCAGTAAAGCAAAGGTTTTGCTTCAGGTTCTGGTCTCTTCTTAATCACAGCTGATTCTTCAGCCCCAGCCGACCAGAACCCACAGATTCTCAATCTAAAATCTCATGCAAACAGCCCTGATGGTCTCCGCTTCCCTTTGAAGCTTCACAAGCCAGGCCTCCATCGTCTACAACTCTTTCGGCATAACTGTTCCAAGCTCCACAGCAACAAATTCTGAGCACTCAATGGCCTTTCCAGCCCAAAGTTCCAAACACTTCCACAGTCCTCCCAAAAACACCAAGGTCAGGTCTGTCACAGCAACACCCCACTCTCGGTACCAATTACTGTCTTAGTTTGTTCTTCCTTGCTGTGACAAAACACTCTGACCAGTACCAACTTGGGGAGGAAAGGGTTTATTTGTCTTACATCTCCCAGGTCGCACGCAGTTCATCAGGGAGCCCAAGGTAGGAACTCAGGGCAGGAACCTGGAGGCAGGAACTGGAGCACAGGCCATGGAGGAACACTGCTTACAGGCTTGCTCTCTTGGCCCCTGCTCAGCCTGCTTTCTTATGCAACACAGGCCCACCTGCCCAGGGGTGGCACCACCCACAGTGGGCTGGGCCCTCCCACATCACTCATCAAGAAGATGCCCTTCAGACATGGCCACAGGACAGTCCAATAGAGACAATTCCCCGATTGAGGCTCCCTCAACCCAGGTGTGTCAAGTTGACACTAAAGCTATCCAGCACACCACAGCTGCATGAATATCAATTCTAAACAACCAGCATCTCAAGGCAGGCCACGGGTTCTACCCACAAGCTCATGTGTTCACACAGCTGGACCACCTACCTCCCCATGACAAGCAGTAAGGAATGCTGGCACCAGGACCAGGCTCCCCTGTGGAAAAGAGGAAGTGAAGGAAAAAAGCCATAACAGAAGTCAGTATACAAATCAGGTAAATAAGTAAACTACAGTCAAAGGATCCCCATTTCCAAGACTGCAATGTACAGCAATGCTCAAAACCCACAAGCTTTCTGGACCTGAGAATGCAGCCTAGGGGGAAAATGCTTGCTAGTATGTGCAATGCCCTGAGCTCGATCCCATGGACCACAAAAAACCTGAGAGCAAAAGCAAAAGTCTAGGTCCATTTTATGCTGCAACAGTTAGAAGTGTAATGTTATATGTGGTATTACAATAAAACACTAAGTTGGGAATCAGGAGATGACCCAACGCTGTTTCCACTTAGCTGTGTGACTTTGTTACAGGTGGATATCTGGTTCTGTTAGGAATTAAGATTTCCAAGTTTTTGTATCTCAGAACAAGAAAATGGACAGGGATACCTGGATGGTAGCAGGGACAAAGACATTTTATTAAGATAGAATGTGCTTCCTGAAAAGGAAGGGAGTGGAACTGGAAGAAAGCTTAATGGCATCCATTCCTGCAGGTTGGGATCCTTATAGGTAAGTCACTTGTATAGCTCAGGCCTCTTTTGAACATGCTCTGTTACATAAGGATTTTGGTGAAGAGGTTTCCAGTCATTCTCATAGATAACGAGTTTCTTCCATATGCAAATTTTGACCTTACTCTTTGGCACAACTTTTGGGAATCATTTCACCTCTCTGGATCTGTTGTTCATCTTAAAAAAAAAAAAAAAGAGGGACGGGAAAGATCTCTGAGTTGAACTCTGAGGTTTCTCTCAGCTCTGTCTTGGCACCACTGAAGTGTTTCAACAATCTGAGAAAGTGTTGCTAGAATATCCGGTGTCTACAAGTCAGCAAAAGGGGAAATGAACTAGAAGCAAATGAAGAATTACATAAAACAAAAATAACCTTTGTGGAAGGCTGCAAATTAACAAATACACAGGCAGTAGACTTAGCACCAAGCCTGCCGCTTATTTAGTGAGTGCTCAGAAATGTTACAGGTGGGCTAGGGATGTAGCTCAGTTGGTGAAGTGCTTTGCCTAGCATGTATGATACCTTGGATTCAATCCTCAGTACCACATAAACCAGGTGTGTTGGCACAGGTCTCTAATCTCAGCACTGCACAATTGGAGGCAAGAGGATCAGAAGTTCAAGGATATCCTCAGCCTGCAATAAATAACTGTCTTTAAAAAAGGAAAGGAGACTTGTTATGCAAGTGATCAAGAGAAAAAAAATGTTACAGATATTTCAGGACATGATGGTAATCACCTGCAATCCTGGAATTCAGAGGCAGAGGCAGGAGGACCCTGAGGTCAGGGCCAACCTGGGCTACACAGAAAGATATATATCCTGTCTAAAAAAAGTCACCAATGTTTGTATTACTGTTAGAGTTTCTGGGAGTATATAAAGTAATTTTTAAAAAAATCACAGTGAGCTCTTCCTCTGAAATCCCACGTTTTGTCCATCAGAACCTGTTCCTACTTTACAGGATGTGAAAGGTCCATAGGAGGCTCAAAAAAGGCAAGAAGAGTTTCCACAAGATAATCATGCCAGTTGTACTTGTGCATACACCTACAACCCCAGAGCTGGAAGCCAGATATCCTTGAAGTCCATGACAGGAAATGAAAAAGCCCGTGCCAAGTGAAGACATAAAGAATGTAAGTGAAAGCATCAGAAAGCTAGTAGGCTAGCCCGCAGGTGACAAAGTCACTGGAGATGGACCCTCCCCACTATGAGGAGTCCCACCTCGTTCCTCTGGTAACACATCAATTTTAAGAAAGGGAAACATCACAATTTCTCCTTCTTAGGATTTAAAATAACATAAGAAAGGGAGGAAGGCAGTGCTTTGTTGAGGCCTGTTAAGGGAAAGTTACTTCTTCCTGGTAACTTGTTTTTGGAAACAGGATTTCGCTATGTACCCCAGGTTAGCCTGGAACTCACTAGGTAAACCAGGCTGGTCTGAAACTATATATACCAGGCTGGCCTGGAACTCACAGAGATCCACCAGCCTCTGCCTCTGAGTGTTGGCATTAAAAGCATACACCACCACACCCAGCCTTTAATTTACTCTGTTACACACTTTTGAGTTAAAAGTATTGGATCTGTAGGGCGAGGTGTCGCACATCTTTGGTCCCAGCACTAGGGAGGCAGAGGCAGGTGGATCTCTGTGAGTTCAAGGCCAACCTGGTCTACTTAGGACTTCCAGGTCACCTGGGGCTATAGGGAGACCCTGTCTCAAAAAGACAAAAAAAAAAAAAAAAAAAAAAAAAAAAAAAAAACATTGGATCTGAGGTTGTTGTGGTGGGGCACACCTTCTGGTGGAGGCAGGAGGAGCTCTGTGAGTTTGAGGACATACTAAGTTCCAGACCAGCCAGGACTACACAGGGAAACCCTGTCTCAAAAATCAAAATCAAAACAAAATAATAAAAGAATGAGACCTGAGTTCTACCTCTGGACATAGATGGAGACATGACATTCGAAATGGTCCCAAAGTTTATAACAACACAACATACTATCATCCCCTCCCATAAGAGTTAATCCAAATATGCCTGTCAACGAGCCAGGGGACCAGCCCCCAGGAAAGCTGAAAAGATGCAAATAAGATGGGAGGCCCAATTAACCCCTTTAATGAGATACTTTACTTAAACCACTCCCACAAAGCCCCTTCCTTGATGCCCTTGCTACAGACTCTCATTGCCAAGCCTGACTGCTTTTCTGATTTCTAACTCATAAAGTGTAACTTCCCTTTGGCACGTTTCTATCCCTTCTTTGGATTGCAGTTAGAATCAGAAGCATACTTGCCCAGACACCCTGGACATTTTCCCTTTCTCTGAAACTCCTCCCCTCCTCTGCAACAGACTTAGCTCTAAGTCTTAGCTTGGCTTTTTTCTCTTCCTCTTCTGTATCTACCTCTTCCAGGAAGCTGCCAGGATCTGCAGCTTGCCTGACCTACTGCTGTTTTTCTTTCAAACTCCAATAATATGTCCTTAAGCCTTTCTTCTAAGCTCACTTTAAAATTGTAGTATCTATGATACTAAAGAACTCACAAAAGGGGTCAAGAACAGGAGGAGCCAAGCCAGGATTTAATCCCCGTTCACTGTAAACTGTGGAAAAGTGGGAATGAAAAAAAAATAATAATAATAATAATAGGTATGGACCACAATGTACTTTGCAAATTGTTTTTCAGGACTGACCCAAAGCAGGGAGTAAGAAATTTGGGAAGCTGATCCAAGCCTGCTTTCCATGTGCTTCCATCTGAGCAAACACAGCACTAGCTGTGAAATAGGGCCAAACAGGAACTGGCTGATCAGGAGTCCCTGGGACACAGTGGCCTTCACATTCTTCACAAATCTAACTCAGCCTTGGCTGAAAGGTCATCCCTAACTCCTTGGACCAAGACAATACTCCCCCTAAGAGGCCTTTCCAGGGAGAACAGCAACTGGGCTGGAGGTTAATCAGTTTTCTGCACTTACTGGCGAAAAATCCCACAAGCAAGCAAGGACACATGACCTTGGCTGGTGCTAGCTCATGGGGCTGGATGGGGACACAGATTTACATGAGCTACCAAACAGAGACCCATGAATACAGTGAGGCCCTTTCCTCCGGATGCCCAAATTCCTCCTGGCACCAGAAATGAGAAATACCCAGGTGAAGCAGTAGCTGGCAGCCCAGGGGTCCCAGTGTGAAAATGCTTAAGATAATGAGGCACTTGTGCATCTGACCCTCAGCAACATTCCTTCCTGCAGGGTGCAGAGAATAAAATGAAGTGAAGGAAATAAAGTGCTATGACAGGCGTGTGCGCACACACACACATATACACATAGGTACCTAGAACTTCAAGAAAGAAAATCCTTAATAAACGCAAACTGACAAAGAGCAAGTGCTGATATGAAGAGAATGCTTTTTTGTGGTCTTCCCTAGGTCTCAGAATAGTGAACATGGAACAGCTAATTTCTAAGGCCTGTTGCTGTTTGCTGTAGAAATGCCATCTAAATAGTTGCTCCCAGGGAACGAGGGTTATCACAGAAATCATAACTTTAGCCTTCTCAGTCCTCAACTCCAAGTCTAAACAACTGCCTATCTACCCATAATGCTTGGGAATATGCCCAATGGTCTTTGGGGGATAGGAAATGAAGGGCTGCCCTATCCCAAGGCTATAAATCACATGACAGAAGGGTAGGAAACAGGGTTCTCCTCTAGCTACTAGTGGCTTAGAACTCAGGGCACAGTCTATTTTGAAACAACAGAACATCTATTTGTTTGAGACAGCATCTCCCTGTAGCCCCAGCTGGACTGGAACTCGCTATGTAGACCAGACTGGCCTTGATCTCACAGAGATCCACTTCCTCTGCCTCCCAAGTGCTGGGATTAAAGGCATGAGCCACCATGCTCAGTTCCAAAAATGGGTCTTGAGTTTACCATATCTTGGAGTTGTAACAAATATTGTGGGTATTTTTTTCCACATAGATTTGCTAATATATAAGTAAAGGCATGGAGAGTCTGATCCTCTAAGCAGCACAGTTTCCACTGGAGTGGACATTCCCTTTAGCTAAAATACTGGTCTACTTTACACCTACTTTTGGGGGCTGTAGAGATGGCTCAGTGGTGAAGAGCAATGGCTGTTCTTGCAGAGAACCTGGTTTGGTTCCAAGCACCCACATGGAGGCTAACAACCACCTGTAACTCCAGTTCCAGGGCATCCAATGTCCTCTTCTGGCCTGTGAGGGCACTGCAGGACACAGGTGCACTTATGTACATGCAAGCAAAACATTTATACATTTAAAAATAAGTAAATAAATAAACCTACTTTTCTAGGCCTGGATATATATGTAACTCAGTGACAGCACACGTGCCTAATACATATAAGACCCTGGGTTCAGTCTCCCAGCATAAATAAATAAATAAAATAAAAACTAAACCTGGCTTTCTCTTAGCCCTGTGAATCATTCATTCTCCATGAAAAATTAACCTAACCCTCAATCAAAAGACATCAAGGACAAAGTAAAAACTGAATCCAGTCACCTGTCTCTATCCTCCCCACCCACCCAGAACCACTCCTTTCATGCATCCTCTCATCTACTCCCTGGTTTCCTAGACTACCAATCTCAAGATAGCTCTTACCAAGAAGTCAGCCCACTGATGTAAAGCAGGAAAAAGCCAAGAGGTGGCTAGAAAGCCACCAGAGCCAACCCTCACAACATTTTTCTGAAAGAAGAGGGTAACTTAAGGTAACCTTCATATTACCACCAGGTGCTAATCTCATGGAAACCAGTATTTTTGTTCTGGATGACACAAAGGTGCCAGGGAAGGATTGGTTTATGAACATTATTTAATTTTTATTTATTTTTTACTTTATGGCAATGAGTGTTTTGCCTGCATGTACATAAGTGCACCCGTGTCAAACAACACTGATAGAAGCCAGGAGATGTTGTCAGATCCCATGGAACTATACTGATGGTTGTTTGCTGCAGAATAGGTGCTGGGAACGAAACAAGGGTCCTCTGCAAGAGCAGACAGTGCTATTAACCTGAATCATTTCTCCACCCCTTATTAACTAAAATTCTAAAATCTGCTTTCCAGTATCAAATCCCTACCATCAAGCACCGAGGCTCCCTGTAGCAGCAGAAGCAGCAGCAACAGTCATAATAATAATCAGGAAGGCTCCGCTCATTTTGGTTGTTATCGTGGTGCTTGGGGTGATGGTGGTGGAGCCTGTTGTCATCCTCATCATCACTATCGCAGCTAAAATGTATTAAATGTGCACTATGTATCATATACAATAGTAAGTGGTCTACTAATATCTTCTCATCTTTCTCAGTTCTAAACAATAACCCTTGTATATTTACTCACAATAATTCCATTTCACAAATGTGGAAGCATCTCCTTCTAGAAAGATGTTAATACGAGCAGGGTTACATAATGAATAGGCTATGAACCCAGGTCTATACCGCCTGAAAGCTTATACTCCCATTAAATACACCACTGCTGCTTCAAAATATATAAAAGCACTATTATTGCTAGTAAAAAACTAACATTCATTGAGAGCACAGAATGAGCCAGGACTTCTGCTCCATGCTTGATTTACATTATTTCATTTAATTCTCTCAACAACCTTACTTGGTAGGTGCTATTAGTATTCCTGGTTTTTTGTTTGTTTGTTTGTTTGTTTGTTTGTTTGTTTGTTTTGTTTTGTTTTCAGAAAGGGTCTCCCTGTAGCCCCAGCTTGCCTGGAACTCACTATACAGACCAGGCTGGCCTTGAACTCACTAGTGATCTGCCTGCCTCTGCCTCTGCCTCCCAGTACAGAATATTCCTCCAGTACAGCTAGTATTCCTGTTTTACAGGTGAGTGAAACTGAATTGAGATGAGTTAAATAGCATGCTCACTGTCACATGATAATGAAATTCAAGTCCAAACCCAGGAAATACGGTTCAAAATCTGTCTAGACTAGGCCCAGCTAGTATTAGGTCAAGAAGATACTTCTACTGCCCTACTTAGTCAGGATCCCTGCTGTGTCCCAATCCAGACATATTGAGTCCCAGAAAGTAAATGACACTAAGGGGCCTGTCTAGCCCTTTTGTGTGCCAGTGACTCAAGTCTAGTTACTCAAGGAAAAGAAGATCCATCTCCTTCCAGAAATGTCCCCTTGCTCACAGTTTTCTTCAACCTGATTTCTGAAGATTACACCTCACCACTGTCCTCTGCTAATTCTGTGCCCAGAACATCTAACAAATGTTTACTCAGGGCTCCCAGAGCCACAGTTAAAGGCCTTAATGTGAAGTCTGGCTCTGTGCCTTATTTAATCAGCACCTGAATGAAATGTATCTTTGCTAGCAACAGCCAGAGCACAGTCAGCTAGAGTCTTTCTGCAAACACAGCTAGTAAACTGACAAACATGATTCCACTCAAGGCAAAATACAGCCCAAGGTGACAGCACTGCTGATGTGTGATGGAGACAGGGAGATGGAAGGCATCAGAATGGAATGAGAATGATCTCACCATCGTTATCCTACCCACCTGAGCACCTGCCACAGACCAGATCTGGCACTGTTCCCACAAAGTACATCACACTTCTAGCACCTCGAGGCCATCCATGTCCTTCAGAACCAACCAACACAGACCTACACTCATACTACCTTATAGTCCCTCTGACACATCCTCCAGAAGCTTGGCTAGGAACAAAAACCAGCCATGAGAAGAGCCCCCAGCAAAAGCATCACTTTCAGGAACCCAGGCTTGCCTACAGGTCCAAGTTCTTTAAAACACCATTCATAGACAGATATACTGGCCCTACCCTGTGCAGCTGGAAAAGAACTGAGTAAACAGCAAGGACTTGAGACCCAAAGAAGAAGCATACTACAGGCCACTAGATTTACCACAGCATCCAAGCACCTTGAAGAGAAAATTACATTAATCTGATGCCCTGGAGGACAGCAAAATAGGGTAGAAAGGCAGTGATAACCCAAGAGAGAGAGGAAGAGAGACAGAGACGGAGGCAGAGGCAGAGACAGAGAAGCACAAATTCTGGGTAATGAACATGGGAAAGGAAAGGGCTGGCGAGATGGCTCAGTGAAAGGTTCAGTCCCCAGGATCCACATGGTAAAAGGAAAGCAGTGATTCCCAAAAGTTGTCCTCTGACCACCACATGTGTATGTGGCGCACACATGCTTATACACACAAATAAATAATAAATGTAACATAAAAGATTCAAAGAATGCAAAGTTACAGAAATGTTACTGAAGAATAACATACTAAATCTGTGGATAAACAGGAGACACAAAGAACTTTGTATAAATTTAGCTTTTCCTGGGTATTTAATGGAGTCTGACCATTCCCACTTCAGTGTGAATGAAAGTTGTAAATGGAGCCACTTCCTTCCCAGTACTCCCAGGGATGTTACACTAATTAAATAGGTATTTTTATTGTATTTGTGTGTGTGTGTGTGTGTATGTGTGTGTGTGTGTGTGTCTATGTCTGTGCATGTTGCATATTATGGTACACACATGGAACTCAGAGGACAACATGCAGAAGGCACATCCCTTCTTCCATTATGTAGGTCCTGTGGATTAAACTCTTGGTCATTAGGGTTGGCAGTAACTGCTTTTACCCACTGAGCCATCTCGTCAGCTCCAAATAGACAGTTTAAATTGTAGAAGGCATTGTGTCAGAGCTTAAAATACTCTAGATGAGGTCAACTTGAATGGAGTTGATCAGGTAGAAAAACAGAAATGGGAAAGGATATGAAAAAGGTAAGAAGGCAGTACAAAGTCTTGACTAAAGGGAAGGAGGACAGAAAAGAAAGAGGGAAAGAGAGAAAGAGATGGAGGGAGGGAGGCAGGGATAGGGAGAGGAGGGAAGACCATTTGTTATCAGTTCTGCTGTGGAACCAGCTCATCTAGGAGGGCAACCATCTAATGAGCCACATCATCTCCTGGTTGTACATGGAATGCCTGTTATCTCCATGTATTTAATGTCTGTTAACTTACCTCAACGTTCTGGGCATCTATACTTGACTATATGGGCCTTCTTTGGGATAGACTAGAGAACATGATTCTCTATCTTGCATGTCCCCTAGTGAGGCTTCATGAACTCTCTTATCAGTGGCCCAGAAATGACAAAGCATTTATAAAGTTTCACTTGACTTGTAGAGGAAGAAACAAGAAATGTTCCCCTGACAATAAGATGCAAATAACTGCAGGTTACGGTTGAAACACTGTCCTGTGAAAGAGGAAGTAGCATCATGCCTAGGTTTTTGTGTTTGTAACAGTGGGAATCAAACGTTTTTAATAATTTTTTTTGTTTTTTGTTTGTTTCTTTTGAGACAGTGTCTCACTATGCAGCTCACCTGGAAGTTACTATGTAGAACAAGCTGGCCTTGAACTCACTGAGATCTATGTGCCTTTGCTTCCCAATTGCTAGGATTAAAGGTTTGCACCACCTTGCCTAGCCCATACATTGTTCTGTGTGCCTAGAACTTTCCTCCTTTGTCAAGCCCAATTCTGTAGGCACTAGAACAAAGAACAAAATAAGTGTGCCTGCTTGCCTAGAGCTAACATGCCTCCTACATGAGCCAGCTCAAACTGAATTTTTCCTCAAGAAAAATCTTCCTTAAATGTAGAACAAAAAGACATTCCCCATCTATGTCACATTCAAATCTGACTGTACATAGAACATTGTAATTTAGTTTATCTATTTTCTTCTCTGTCTCATCTAAACTATGAGCAACATGAGATCCAAGCTTGATTATTATTTATTTTTGTAGCTCCAGTGCCTGGTTCCAATGTTTGGCATACAACAGGCATTTGCAAATGTTTGCTAAATGATTGCAAGAATGAATAAATTCCCACAGTCATTTAAAACAAGAGTCTCATACACAGAGAGTTAGCATGCAACCACCAGGTATCAAAATCCCCCCTTGTTCGTCTGTAGATCATAATGGCTTGGAGGGAAGGAATGTAGAAGAACTTGAAGGTGACAAAGAAGGCCTAGTTGAAATACTCTAATGACAGAATATGCCTCTCTACAACTACCTTAAAATCTACCTCTTAAAATCTTGATGACCTTAACCTCTCATTTGAACCATACTACCTATATAAACTACTTAACTACATCAACTACATAACCTATACTACCTACTTAAATACTGAGATGCTGCAAGAAACCCAAATGTCTTGCCTATTGACTACCCAGGTTCATGCCTGTCAAGAGGAACACTTGACCCAACTTGCCACTTAGTACTTTAACCACCAGATAATTTCTCGCATAGTAGGGTCCAAGGCTCACCAGCATCACAACCCCCAGGAGTTGTTTTGTTTTGTTTGAAGGCAGTTCCTTTGTTTTATTTTGTCCTTATGAGAGACAGAGCCTCATGTATCCCAGATTGGCTTTGAATTTGCTGAGTAGCTGAAAATAACCTGGAACTTCTGATCCTCCTGCCTCCACCTCCTGTGTGCTTAGATGGGATCAGAGATGTGTACCACTACTAAATCTGGTTTTACAGGGTGCTGGGTTTCAAACCCAGGGTTTCATTGTGCTAGGCAAGGATTCTACCAGAGCTACACCCCCAGGCCACCAGGGAGCTTCTTATAAATTCAGAATGGCATCTTTAACCAGACCTGTTTAGATGGCTGTAGAAGGAACCAGGCATCAGCATTTTAACCACCTCCCACGGGATTCTTTTACAAGAAATGTTTAATAATCACTCCTCTCCATGTCCATAATTCTTTTCATGTCCATCAGCCAGTCATTGGCAAGAGAAGAAACTTTGAGACCAAGGTATTCTCAACATAACAAAACATAGAGCACAAAAAATAGGGCTGGGGTGGAGTTCATTGGTAGAGCTCTTGCTTACATACAAAGCCCTGGGGTCCCTTCCTCAGCACTGCAAAATAAATAACAATAATAAAATGATATGAAAGAATAAGAAAGGCTGAAAAGCCAAGCTCTTGTTGAAAATACTTCCACGTAGGCAAGATAACCACTAGCTAGCATCGAAAAGTGCAGGAGGAAAAAAGAAAAGTGAGTCACTGGCCTAATATTCTCTTTATTTATATGATATGAAAGCAAGAAATGAAAGTTGTCATGTCCAGATGTCTGCCAAGGGATAAAGACGAAGATGTAACAGCATAATTTCCTGATCAGGATGAAAGTGCTGCTTTGGATCAAGAGTGTGCCATGCTTCTAATAACTAGTCCTTTGTGGTGTAAATTCTACAAGATGTCTGAGCGCTACAGCTGAGTCTGTCTCTCTCCTTAGGCTATTTCAAAAACAGATTAGAAGACTCACTTCCTGGGCACAAAAGACATAGGGACTGTGTCCACAAGACTCACCAGAGGGGAAGAAAAGGAAAACAAAACATCAGCTCTGTCAGTCACTTAGGTAGCCACCATTATTCAGGCACGCATTAAACAATTAATGGCCACGTACATCATGGTTCTGGGGAGGGAGAGTTCAACAGTATAGTATGCCTTTCCTTAGAATAACTATTCTTGTTAATAGTGGAAACTGAAAAAATCTACAAAAATGATACCTCCCCAAACACACACACACACACACACACACACACACACACACACACACACAAATAAATGTGTGTTGTCTTGTGTACTGAACTCAGAGCTTCATGCATGCTAAGCATGCACTCTACCTCTGAGCTACACTCCAACCCATACGCAATATTCTGAGAAGTGCAGAGAGGGTTGAAAACAGACAAACGATGTTACTAGAATGACAAGAATAAGTAGAGTCAGGTCAGGATCATCTAGAAAGCTTTCAAACAGAAGAATCCTCAGGAGAAATTTCAGAGAAGGAATCTAAAACAAATCCCACAAAAACTGAGAAGGTACTGTATACATGGCAAAAGAACAGAAATCCAGGGAGCCTGTGATCAGCCACTGAATAGAAGTCAGCAACATACCATTATTTAAAAGCAGGCATAATGCTGGGGCGTATTCATAGGTGCGTAGCATGAAAAGGCTGGGAAGCAAAGCTTTCCTCTCTCAGTTTGGCATGGGTTGGACCTCTGGTAAGAGTGACAATATCGATATCCAGTTTTGCATACTATGCATTACAAGGACATGCAGACATGGGCAAGGATCCAGAGAAAAGCAAGAAAAATGATCAGAGGACTGGCGCTTAGTAGCCATCAAGAAGGGTGAAAGTAGTTAAGTCCAATGTAAAACCATATTGGTCATCTGCCACTTTTGATCAGCTTTGCCCAGCTTCTATGGTAAAGTGGCTACATCGTAATTTAGTAGACTAAAATGTTTTGCCTCCCTGTATCTCTTTTCTTGCTGGAGATCTAGATAGGAAAGGGTTATATAATTTGCTGAAATTTCTGTAACAAGCCATAGCATTATAAATTTAAATCCCATGGCTAGATGTAGATGTTTAATCAACCAATCCACACCACCTCTACTTATAATGGATGCAGTCCCCTAAAGACCTCAAAGACGAAAGATAGAGAAATTTCTCTGCAATTTCCTTTGGAGGGAGAAATAAAATAAACTAAAAAGAAATGTCATGCATCAGTGGTAAGACCCATACAAACATCATTCTGTGGTGTCCTCCTGGACAGATGACACATGACACAGCCCATCTGATAAGCCATCAGCAGATGGTTGGATCCCTCATTGTACCCATTACCCACCGACATCAATCCATGCAGGAACAGTAATCACTGCTCCAGACAGCAGATGGAGAATGAGGAGGTGTGTCATCTGAAGTCAAAGGGGGAAAAACAGAAAGCCTCGTTCTCAACTCCATCAAGTTTTCTCTAAAACAAATTCATCATATGGTAAATGAAATGCACCAGTGAATATTTCATTACTATGGACTTTTTTTCCCTTTGGCCTGGAACTCTGGAACTTGCTATGGAGACCAGGTTGGCCTCAATCTCACAGAGATCTGCCTGCCTCTGCCTCTGCCTCTACTACTACACCTGGCATACTCAGGACCTTTTTATTTTCAGTTTGGAGTTTTGTTTTGTTTTTTTTTGGTTTTGTTTCTTCTTTTGTTGTTGTTTTTTGCTGTTGTTGTTCTTCAGATAGGGTTCCATTATGTTGCCCTGCTGGCCTCCCACTTGCTATGCAGACCAGGCTAAGGCTAGCTACAAATTCCCACAGATCCACCTGCCTCTGCCCTGGAGTGTTGGAACTAAAAAGGCGTGTGCCACCATGTCTGCTACATTTTTTGTTGTTTTAAGGCAGGTTTCATGTATCTCAGGATGACCTCAATCTTGCTATATATCTGAGGATAACCTTGAACCTCTGTCACCTCATGTCTCCACCACCCCTGTGCTGGGATTATGGGAATGTGCCACCATGTCTAATTTATCCTGTGCCGAGGATCAAACTCACTCAGGGTTTCGTGAAAGTTAGGCAAGTACTCTTGCAACTGAGCTACATTTCCAGTCCAGAGCTCAGCATTCCTCTATATAGTGCCATGCCACACTTTTAATAATAAGGGAAGAAGAAAATTAAACTTTAGTAAACCCAAAGCTGGTAAGCGCTATTTGGGGGATATCAAATTTGTCATATATTTAAAAAAGACACAAAATTAAATAACAAACACAACTCTAAAAAGAAGAGACTGGGCTGGTGAAATGGCTTATGAGGTAAAAGCCTGACAAGCCCAGTTCAAACACCAGGACACACAGTGGAAGGTTTTGCGAAAACCAACTCCCAAAATTTCTCCTCTGACCTCTGCATATGTACTGTGGCATACGCATACATACACATACATACACACACACACACACACACACAAAATTAATTTACCAAAAAGAGAAGGACCACTATTCACTATTACTGGCCAAAATTTTTAAAAAATAATAAACTATTGGCTTGAAGCTAAGGGTCAACATGACCAACTATTATTGGCTAAAGATGCAGCCTCAAGACAGTCTACTTTATGTGTATAGGCATCAAAGGTTAAATGGCATGTGTTGTGCCCAGTTACATTCAGTGCCTAAGCAAAAGATGTTAGCACAGAGAGAGTACCAAGAGGAATGTAACAATTAAACAAAGCATAGAAAAGGAGAGATTTTCATTAAGTTCTTAAGATAAAGACAACATAACAAGACTCAAGGAAGACAATGGGACAGTAAGTTAAGGTTCCTTACAATGTTGAGCGAGCTGTAAAGCTAGTGCTATATTACTATTCTTTATGCATATAACAAGCCAAACTGTTTTTGTTTCACTTTGATTTGATACTGAGCTTCATTATGTAGCCCAGACTGGCCTTGAACTTGCCTAAACCTCTTGGGTTAAAATTATAGGCATTCACTGTTACATATAGCTTGTCTGGCATTTTAACTTTTCTGCTGAGAAATGTAGATTTTTTTTGTCCAGACTTAAACAGCTACAAGAATCCCTTCTTAACAATCATAGATTCCCACTGTGGCAGCTCAGATTTAAAGCCACCTGCGCCACTAACTTACTGGGAGATTTTTGGTTGACAGCCCAATGGTTCAGTAGGTTTAGTCTCCATAATACATACTGCCAAAATCATGGGCAAAAGGGGATTGAGGAGCCATGCTTGAAGAAATCCTTATTGGTGTAGTTGGCAGACACCCCTGATATTTAACAGTGTTTAATAGTGCTGTGCTAACTTTGAGCTGTGAGCTGGTACTACTGCAATCCTACAAACCACTATCAGTCTGCCATCCTTGAACCTCTGAGAAATCACATGAGACCAGAAAGAAACTCAACAGCAGGGATATTAATCAGGGACAGAATTCAGACCTTAGTTCTGCCCTTCTTTATGCTACTACAGTTGGCAGTCACCCAAAGGCAGCATGGCTATGAGGAGGGGAACAAGGCTTTGCAAAAGAATGGTTTGCAGACTGAAAAACAGGAGCTAGAAAAAGGTACCAATTTCCCTCCAACTCCTCTACTTCCTGACCTAAGAGCTACATGGCCTTTGTTACACACACTGACTCTAGCAGAGAAAGACTTCCTACAAAGCCAAAACTGAGTCACACAGTTGAGCTACAGCATTAAACATCACACATGCCCACCATGAAACTCTTTTTCACTTCAGCCAACATCTCCCTTTCTTTGTCAGGACTTCTAATCTCCAGATTTTACTGCTACATAATAGCCTAATTCAGCTAATTCACTTCCAAAAGCATTTCCTGATACATAATTCTCTCTTTTGCAACAGACACAATCACAGGAAGCATTTTAACATCTCTTTCTCCAGGCCTAGGCTGATCTATCATAACCTTAAATAAGATAATGCATATGAAAGTGCCTTATGAACAGTAAAGCGCTAGATAAATGTAAGGTATTAGTAACCCTTCATACTATCATTAGTCATTTTTACAATCGAGCCTGAAAATTGGTTCCAATTGTCTGCTGCTAATATTGTTACAGATGCAGATTAACTTTTAAAAATCTATATAGTCCTGCTTCTACAGAAAAGTCACACAGAGGACATGGGAAAATCAGAAGCATCAAAACCTAAGTCTCCTCGTAGGTTACAAAGCAGTGACCCAGGAATACAGGACAAAGAAGTATAATCCCCAGTGAAGCTCAAGAATTTATCAGCATGATTTTTTTTTCCTCATCCTATAGCTTCAGAGCAAAAGCTAAGGAAAAGCACAGGGGACAAGAAATCAGCCCATAGTCCTCCAAATATCTATGTGTCCCTCAAATGCCATAATTTCTACACATGACCCGAAGGGTGGCTTAGACAGCTAAACTTTACTGAGAGTCATATGGAGGAAATGCTAAAGGTGGATTGGCTACCTGACCTCCACAGAGAAGAGAACCAGTTTCCGTTTTCTGCACAAGGTCAAAAGCCTTTCAAAGTAGCTTTCTGTTATATCGCCGTTGATTACAGAACAAAGACTCACTGAATAGATGTCAAGAGATTGGAGGACAACTCTGCTTTATCTCACAGGTGGGGAAACTGAGGCCCAGAAAGTACTTTTCCCAAAGATGTACAACTAATTAATTCCAGAAATAGGACTCCTGAGTCTTCTAAAAGCCTCTAAAATCTTTCCTTTAAGAATCATGGTACTGCCAGGTTTGACGTCATCATACCAGCAGCAGGCCCAGTGAGGCTGAATTCAGCCCGTTATTGACCTTCTAGACACATAGTTGACAGAGGCCTCAAGACTCCTTTGTAGGAGAGGCACCCTCTGACCCTCACCACCTGCCATTCTAAAAAAGCACTCCTGTCCACAGTCACACACAACACCGGCTCAGATGTGTTGTTTCCTCTCACTAACAAAAAACCCATAGAAAGAAGGAAGGAAGGAAGGAAGGAAGGAAGGAAGGAAGGAAGGAAGGAAAGAGAGAGAGAGAGAGAGAGAGAGAGAGAGAGAGAGAGAGAGATTGAGAGAGAGATATTGAGAGAGATAGGGAGGGAAGAAGGGAGGGAGGGAAGAAGGGAGGGAGGGAAGAAGGGAGGAAGGAAGGGAAAAAGAAAAAAAGGGAAGAAAGAAAGACTCAAATTTAAATACAAGGTATATCTAAGACAACCCTGGACTTCCTGTGAATGGTATCCCTTCCCAAGAAATCCTCTCCAAAAAGGGTGCCCACCCCAACTCCTTTCCATGCTGTTAGTCACCCAATCTATAACATCCTCCTTATTCCAGGGCTATCCACAGTCCTTTACCACATCTGCAAGACAGGGAGGGGCCAAGGTCATTCTCTACATTTTATAGATAGGGAAACTGAGGCCAAGAATAGGTAATCCAATGAATTTCTAGGAAAATAGAGGTAGCAAGTATCTAAGCCAAGAGTATATGGCAAAGTCCCACAGGACTGCCTCAACATCCTCTGCCACTCCCCAGGACTGACAGCTTGCAACTCCAAAGGAGAGTGGGTTTGCTTTCCATCCCTGATGCTAATTCATCTTTTTGCTGGAGGCAAGTGACCTCTATCCCTGAACCCTGCCAGGACTGTAAAATGGAGATAATAATCTCAACCTCCTGCCCTACACAGGGTTGTCACAAGTCTCCTGAGAATAACCTTCTACAAATATAAAAGCAATAAAGATGCTAATGACAGGTTTCAAAACTACTACCCCTAGTAAAACACAACAAGTTTTCCACAGCCTGGAATCTAAAGAGGCCTCATTGCTTTCCCCTTCTCCCTTCTCTCCTCCTCCTCCATGAATTTATAGCATTAGAACATCCATGGACAGGCTGAGCCAAGAAAGGCAGTCTCACTCTTGGTCCTCATCCAGATTATTTGTATATATCTAGCAATTTCCCCTTTCTAAGCCATTGGGTTTTCCTTAGCACTGCTAATGGGTAGAGGTCAGAACAGTAAAGAAATGGCTCTCTGAGCACCCTTGGAGCCTAACCATACAGGAAAGAATGAAAGTGGCAAGACAGAGAGGTTCGAAAAAAGTAAATACCCTCTCACTGCAGGTAAGATCACCAACCCAAAGTTTGCAAGTCAGCTGGGGGTTGAGTAGCTTCAGGCTGCTCAAGCATCCCACAACTCAAAGGCAGACCTCACCAAAAGAGCATAAAGTCCCAAATGAAAGAGTCATTAAGAGAAACCCCTAAAAGCATTTCCCCAAAGTACCACAGCAGAGACAAGGAAGCTTGTGTGACCACCTTCTGGAAAAAGTATCACCAGGCCCCTGGGAAATTTAACTCCAGCAAAAGGCAAGAGGGCTGGGCCATGAGCCACAGATGTGATTCAGAAGGGGCACCTGGCTAGGGCTGGACTTCCTGCTTATGAAAGGCCAGGCCCCAGCAGGGCTGGGAGGGGAGGGGCATGGGGCCCAGAGTGTCAGTCATTCCTAGGGTTCAAGCACAAGGTTCCTCACCTCTACTGTAGGGCTGACGCTTTGTGCAACAGTGAAAAAAGCCAAGTATGAAGTTAGTACATAGACAGCCTGTGGTTGGAAACTCATTTTTAAGGGTCCCACTTCCCACAGAGAAGTGTTCTGCACTTCAGGGTTCTGAGCACACAAATGACTCTTATCACTTAGGCTGCCCAGGAAAAAGTCAACAGACTCACATGCATCATGGTGACCAGGTGACAAGGGTTGAGCAGGTAGATGACGGTCTTGGTGGCGAACTTAAAGCCCACCTCCACCCCGAAGGTCAGGCATAGGGCTACTAAGAGCAGATTCTTGCTTAGGCTCTCCTTGCCTTCCTCTGGCCGCTGGGTCACCTGCTGTGGCTGGCTGCCACGACCACCCCTACCGTCCTCCGTGTGCCTCAGGATGTGCCGAAGGGCCACCAGGATCTCCAACAGGGCCAGGGTCAGGACCACCACACTTTCCAGCAGCCGCTGCTGCCAAGACAGGAAGGCAGCACAGTCGGGGCCCCCATTGCCTGCAAAACTGGGGTCCACACCCCCATAGAGCCAGTCCAGGAGGCTTTTGTAGCTATACCGGGACATGATGCAAAGTGGTTCCACTTGACCACGGTACAGGAAGCAAGAGCGAGATGGAACACCAGACCGGAGGGCTGCCCGGGCGGGCCGTGGACCATGTAAGGAGGGCACACCCCGCACCCCCCTCCGGACACCGGGGCACCTAGAGCAGGGGAGGGGAAGCTACACGCGAGGCTCGGGATAAAGTGCTGGCTCTAACTTGTCCCCACGGCTGTCTGGGGAGCCCCCCGCGCTTCTCCAGTGGCCACCAACGAGGCAGGGTTGAAAGGAGCCGTTGGCCAATCTAAAAGGAAGGAGAGGGAAAAAAAAAAAAAAAAAAAGGTCTCAAAGAGGCAATTGCACGGGAATTAACGAAGCGGGGAGGGGTAACTAGCGAGGGAAGAAAAGGGGAACGGGAGTGGTGGCCAAGCAAGCAGGGGTCAGGGAAAGCCAGAGGCTGCAAGGGTCAGGGCAGGGACCGTGGGGACCCGGCACTGCCGAGGGAGCCAGCCGGGAGGCAGAGGGAGTGAAAGAGAGGGAACACGCATAGGCTAGGAGAGGAGCTAGCAGGGACTGGGCAGGCGGGGAGGGCGACGGGGATGGCAGGGACGCCGGACTCCTCGTCTCACATACTCCACGGGAGGGGGATGCCTTACTCCTGCAACCGCGTGGCCGGCTCTGCCCCCAGCTAGCAACTTCGCCGCCGACGGGGCCCCTCTCCAGCAAATTTAGAGCGGTCCCGGTCCAGCCTCCAGCCCCCGGGTACACCCTGAGCCCCCAGCTCCACCCCCGGCCCCACTCGCCCGCCCTCCCGGCCAGCGCCACCCTCAGCCCGCAGCCCGCCCGGGACTTGCCCCCCTGGCGCAGGCAGCCGGCGGGAGGAAGCCGAGAGGGAGGGCTGGGAGGCCGGGCC
>NW_008355642.1:2060531-2071217 GCF_000622305.1 Nannospalax galili
CTTCCCGCTGCTCCCTGCGCAGCCCTCGGGAACCGGCCGCGTCCCCCACGGGGCTCCACTCACCCGCAGCTCTGCCCCGCCGCCCAGGCTCTGCCGATCGCTCCGTCTCCCCGCCGCCCCCAGTGGCGCTCGGCTTGGCTCCTCAGGCGGCCGTAGCAGCCGCCACCACCGCCGCCGCGGTGCTCAGCTCCTCCTCCCTGCCTTCCTCCCCCTGCAGCCGGCGCTCGCTTCCTCCCGCTTCCCCTCCCTCTCTCCTCCCCCTTTTTGCCGCCTCCCTCCTCCCTCGGCCCTCCTCCCGTCCACTTCACCCCACCACCACCACCGACGTCCTAGGGCCACCACTGCCCCGCCTCGCCGCCGGTCCTCCAGAGCCTACCCCCACCTCCTACCCGGTTCCCACCTCCTGCCCGGCCCCCTCCTGGCTCCCCCTCCACCCAGCCCTCCCAAGGCTTCATCCCCGCCTCCTTCCTCCTCCTCCCCGCCTAGTCTTTGGCACTCGCAGCGTGCACGCGTGCAAAGCCAGGCTCCTTCACCACCACAGTGAAAATATTCGCCTCCTGGTGGAAGCCTGGTGGAGTGACTCCTCCGGTGACCCGGTTCTCCAGACACTTCTTAGTATACTTGGGTACACAGTAGGCACTCCCGGGCCCTCACTAACTTCTTAAAACAGTGAGGCAGTGTGATGATGAACTAACTGCTGGGCAAGCTTGGCTTTGGAGGTGTGCTAGATCTTCCAGTTTTCTCCCTGTGCCTTGAAAAGGGAGATTCTTGGAGACCACAAAGTGGCTTTTCTCACAGCCTCACTCCCCACCTCAGTGCCAGAGTTGGGGCCTTCTCCCCGTTCTTCTACCTCCTGCCCGGCTCTGAAGTTTTTCTCTCTAACCTCCAGCCACACAGTCCACCCTTGCTACTCCCTCTCTCACAACCTCTCAGTCTCCTCTCTCCTGCCATGCCTTCAGTGATAGACTAGCTGGTGGAAAAGAAGCTTCTCCTGTCAGATTTCCCTCCTCCCTCCCCAGAAGAGAGCAGCTGCTTTCTAACCCACTCTCAAGAGCAGTCTACCTAGGGGCAGGGGACCCTTCTCCATAGGGACTTTCTACCTAGTGACTGGTTTGGCTTTTCTTACAATTAGGAAAAGGACGGCTCTAGATTTAATATTTATTGAAGACTCACGTAGTTAGAATATCCAGTTAGGCACCTTGCCTAAGAAACACTTTCAGATGCTGGCTGCATGCCAGTCTTAGTAAAATACAGTCTACTGTATTATCAGGCCAATTCCCTCCCATCCTTTCCAAGTCCAGTCTTCCTGACAAATACAGCCAGGCAGGCTTGTCTGACTTCAAGTTTTGTGGCACATCTACCATAGGCATGATGTTTTTCGAGTGCTAATTAATAAAGAATGACAACAAACAAGAATCAGTTAAGAGGCTCACCAATTCTCCTCTGGGTATTTTGTTAAATCTCAGAAATATATCCAAAGAACAAAGCTAGCTCCTGAAAATGGCATGTAGCATTGAAGGCCTCAAGTTCCTTCCTCAAAATAAGTGAGAATGAGGGTATAACACTCAGTCATGGTTTCATTAACCCTCTGATTTCCATGATGACCTTCAGTTGGAATTTAGACCTAGACACTCCTGTGAGTATAAAATGATCAGCTTTAATGAGTGGAGTCAGACCAATTTCCTAATAGGACTCAAAAATTCCTCCTTTTGGGGCTGGAGAGATGGCTCAGCAGTTAAGAACATTGACTGTTCTTGCAGAAGACCCAGGTTTGAATTCCAGCACCCACATGGCAGCTAACAACTGTCCGTAACTCTAGTCCCAGGGGATCTGACAGCCTCTTCTGACCTCGGCAGGCATTGCAGGACATGAGTGCACTTACCTACATGCAGGGAATATGCACATATACATAAAATAAAAATAATAAATAAAAATTTGTTTAAAACGTTTTAAAAATTCCTCCTTCTTTTCTTGTAGGTAGACAAGCGAAGTGTTTTCAAATGTACATTCTAAACAATCCTATATGTACCAGTTATTTGCTGTGTTACCTTAGATGATTTTCTCACCCTTTCTGTGCCTCTATTTCATATCTAGTAATTGAAACAATGTTATCTACTTCATAGGTTATGCACATTCAAATGAGTTAAATTCTGTAGAGCTTTAGGTAATATCTGTTGCATGCAAAGTACCCACTCAGAGCTGGATGTCGTGGGAGGCTGAAGCAGGCAGATATCTATGAGTCTAAAGCCATTCTGATCTACATTTCCAAGTTCCAAGCCAACTAGATCTACTAGTGAGACCCTGTCTCAAAAAATAAAATAAAATAAAATAAAAGCAAAGTACCCATGAAATCCAACCTGTTGTTACCACTCTGGGCACTTGCATGTGTGCTTAAGTGTGTGGGCATGTATACCCCAAATTAGTGCCACCCCCACATCTGCAGAAACAACCCTACCCATCCTTCAAAACCCACGGAAAATCACACTTTTTCAATCCCCCACATAGTTTCCAAATCGCTCTCCCTCCTCCAAACTTTTACATCATTTATTGCCTGCACTACTTATTTTATTCTGAATCACATAGTGCCTTCCATTGTTCTGTCATTTTGAGCCCTGCCTCCCACAGCCAGTTCCTTGAGAGCAGTGAAGGGTCTTAATCTTTTCTCCACATACACACTTCCCCCAGCACCCAGCAGAGTGGGAAACACATAGTAAACACCAGATAAACACAAGGTGATTGTTGTCCCTATAGGTAAGAGGCAAGCAAGAATTGAGCTGAAGTGATGGGTCAGATTTTACAAACAAGAAAGCCTTTCAATCAAATGACCAGATCATTTCTTTTGCTTGGATACAGGCCAAAGCCAAGCAGGAACAAGAAGAAACAAACTTAGGTTTTAAAGGAAGTATTTTTTTAAATCATTAAACTTATTTATTGTCTTGTTTTTCTCTGTTTGGTTTTGGGTTTTTTGTTGTCTTTGTTTTCTTAAGACAGGGCCTCACTTTGTAGCCCTATCTTGCCTGGAACTTACTTTGTAGACCATCTGGCTTTCAAGTCAGAGAGATCCACCTGCCTCTGCCTCCCAATTGCTGGGATTGGAAGTGTGTACCACCATGGCCCACTTTACATTTATTTTATTTATTTATTTATTTATTTATTTATTTATTTATTTAATGTGGGCACATGAGTACCACAACGCATATGTGGAAGTCAGAGAACAACTTGCAGGGATCAGTTCTCTCCTTTCACCCAAGGATTGAACTCTAGATCCTCAGACTTGGCAGCAAGCACTCTTACCAGCTGAGCTACTCCACAGGGCCTTAAGGAGGTCTTAATGGTACACAGTGAAATGGGAACCTGGAATACATGTTATGCAGTTTAGAAAGACCATGGGGATGATTTTTCAGACAAAAAGTTTCTAAGAAACATGCTGGCTATCATAAGCTATGATTTCATGAACTCCACCCCCCGCCCCCTTTTCTTCTCAGGCCTGTTTGAATCAAGGCAGACAGCTGTTTTCCTGGTTTGGTGACATGAGCTATTTATCTGCTTGTGGAAACCATGCCCTAATTTCTTTGGGCCAAAGTGTTTTCCCAGTTAGGAGCCCAGGTGTCCTCCTGTGAAGTGCAAACTATCAGAAACGAATACCTCCATTGTGCCACAAACAGAGGCACAGAAAAAGGAAGTGATGTGCATAATATCCCTCATGTTAGTGCCAGAGCTAGGACCAGCCCTGGGAGTTCTGATTCCCGATGCTCTTTCAATGGTGTGAGCTAGGACAAGCTCTTTCTCTTCAGTTAGATTCTCAAGTTAGACTTGGTTATCTAACTTTTTAAAATCCTACATGCCCTTCTTTGAATCTACTCCTGTGCATCTATCTAAAATGAAACTTTGCTATGTAGCTATTTTCTCCAAAGTGAAACATTCCCTCCTAGAGGGAGCAGGAAGGCTCCTAAGACTGAAGAAACTAACTACAGGGGCCGGAGAGGTGGCTCAGTGGTTAAAAGTACTTGCTATTCTTGCAGAAAACCCAGGTTCAGTTCCCAGCCCCACCCCCCAGTGGCAGCTAACAACCATCCATAATTCCTGTTCAAGTGGATGGGATACCCTCTTTTGGCTTCCGTGGGCACTGTATGTGTGCGGTGCACTTACATACATGCAGGCAAAACACTCACACACATAAAATAAAAATAATTTTTTTAAAGAAGCTAACTATATTTCCAAGGCTAGCAAACTTGGAAACTTGTAAGATTGATAACACTCCTTTCCAAGGTTATGTATGTAGGAAACAATTACTAGGGAAAGCAGACTCTATGTTGTTGCTGCTGCTGGCACAAGCAAATTGTTCAGGGAGTGCCACCTTGCTTTTTCAGGGCCATCGCTGGCGTGGGACTTTTAAGTGATACAGCTGCTTTGAGCTACCCATGCCCCTGTAAATAACCCCTCACTCAAGCTCCTGTAAGTAACCCAGTAAACACATTGGTTCACTAAGCTAGACTTGATTTGGGTGGAATTGTTTCTTTGATATGTCATCAGTGCCCTATCTGGGTTGAATGGATGCTTGTTCACATCTCGTCAAGAACAGTCACAATAAACCTGTAAATCCAATGCATGCATGATCTCCCACAAACAACGAACAATGCACAATCCCAATGTTCTGTGAAGTGCTATCAGGAAAAATCAACTGCGTATATATGGAGGAGAATGGAGAGAGAAACCTTTGTCTTGGTTGGTTTGCTTAGTGTTTCTCTCCCCACCCCCCATTCATTCAACACCAGCATTCATTCTCTACATAGTCATGGAGCCTATGTTATGTGCAGAGGAATGCTTTACACCTGTGGGGAATTCTTGCCCTGGAGGAGCTTAAGATCCACCCAAGAGATCACTCACAAACAAGAAAGGTTAAATAACAATATTTGAAGGAGGTATAAAGCCAAGCCAAAAAGAGCAAAACCTTCTTGTAAAAATGAACTACACAGGTAAGATTTGAGGAGCAACAGGAATTCAGGGGTAGTGGAGCTAGAGAGATGGCTCAGTGATTAAGAGCACTGGCTGTTCTTGCACAGGATCTGGGTTTGAATCCCAGCATCGACATGATGGCTAACAATATTCAATAACTCAAGTTCCAGGGGATCCAACACCCTTTTCTGGCCTCTGGGAGCTTTGCACGAAACAGGTGCACTTACATACATGCACTCATACACATAAAATAAAAATAAACAAATTTAAAAAAGAAAAGAATTCAGGGGTAGAGCCGGGCACAGAGGTGCATGCCTATAATCCCAGGACACAGGATTCTGAGGTAGGATCAACATGGTTTTGAGGCCAGACTGAGCAAGACCCTGTCTCAAAACACAACAAAAATTCAGGGGTAGTTCATTCAACACCAGGCTAGTCATCTATGAGGGGAAAGGTCAGCATGGCAAGTACCCTGGAGAAATATTAACAGTAAGGTAAGCCTTCAAAGATGCTACTCATGTTCAGTGTCTTGATGTAGGTGGTGTTACACAGATGTACACATATGGAAACAGAGACAGCTGCACTCTTTGGAGTTGTGTGCCATGTTGCATGGCAATCATATCTCAAATTTTAAAGCATTCTGAAAAGAGAAAACACTAGGAGCCGGAATGACCAGGAGTGTCTCCTGGAGAAAGAGGCAGTCATTTGGAGATGCGAATTAATAAAACCCCATGGTGATCAGCTCTGGCTACACTTGAGAATTATCTGGACTGCTTCTATAAACTAAATCTCACCAGCTGTGGTGGTGCAGGCCTTTAATCCCAGCACTCGGGAGGCAGAGGCATGTGGATCTCTCTGAGTTGAAAGCCAGATGGTCTACAAAGTAAGCTCCAGGCAAGATAGGGCTACAAAGTGAGGCCCTGTCTCAAGAAAACAAAGACAACAAAAAATCCAAAACCACACAGAGAAAATCAAGACAATAAATAAGTTTAATGATTAAAAAAAGACTTCTTTTAAAACTTAAGTTTGTTTCTTCTTGTTCCTGCTTGGCTCTGGCCTGTATCCAAACAAAAGAAATGATGAGTTCAAGTTCAGCCTGGCCTAAGGCCAGCTAGGAGTACAGGGAGATCCTGTCTCAAAAAGACAAAACAAACAAACAAACAAAAACTCTAAGTCTCAGGCCAGAGAGATGACTCTACAAGTAAAGGTGCACACTGCCAAGACTGACCGAGTTCCTGAGTTTGATTTCCAGGACCCACATTGTTGACGAAGAGAACTGACTTGTCCTGTGACATCCACACGTGTACTGTGGCGCACAGATGCAAAAACGCATGCACACACTCATGCACAAAATAAAATAAATATAGTAATTTTTAAATTTAATTAAGGATGATCAAATACCAGTAAGTGGCCCAAATGCTTCACATATACTATCTTATGTAACATTCATGACCAAAGAGCCTGAAACATAGTTTCATAGTTACTCTTGTTATGATGGTCATTTTACAGACAGAAAGGTGGCAGCGAGAATCATACTGTCTGAGAGTGCCAAAGCTCAGATTTCATCCTGGATCTGCCAGTCCCAAAGCTGGTGACATGAACACAGATACAATCCTGCTTCTCAGCAGATCAGACCACCCGGAGAGAATGAGTGGAGACTCTTGGTAGAAAGAGCTGGCAATCTATCTGTGAAGAGATCACTGCAGTTAATTTTCTTCTTCTTAGCCAGGATTAACTGACATCCATTAAGATGCATTATTAGTCCTAAGTGTAGAGCTCGGTGAGTTTGACAAATGTGTACACCCCTGTAATCACCACTCAGATCTTCATGCACACCTCCCAATCAATCCTCACCCCCAGAGGTAACCATTACTCTGATTTCCATCACTATTCATGTGCCCTATTCTTGAACGCCATATAAATGGAATCATTTAGCTATTGTAACGGGCTCCTTTTGTTAAACATTCTGTCTCCTAAATGTATCAAATCATCTCTCTTGCTCTGTCTCCTTACCTTCTTCTGTCCCTCCTTCCTTTATTGAGACAAGGTCTCATACTTTAGCTCAGGCTGGTTTGTATCTCTCTAGGTATCTCAGGCTGGCCTCAAACTTGTGATAATCCTCCTGCTTCAGACTAGTGCTGGAATTATAGAAGTGAACCACTAGGCAGGGCTAAAAGCATGTTTTCCCAATGTTATTTTTTGTTTTGTTTTGTTTTTTTTAATTTTTGTGACAAGATTTCATTATATAGTCCAGATTAGTCTGGAACTCAAGATACTTCTGCCTCAGCTTCCAGAGTGTCAGTATTTCAGAGGCATGCCCTCGCACCCTACCAGGTCACTTCTTAAATCAGGAAATGAATGCTGAGTGCAGAAGATGCTAAACCCATCAAACGCAGGACCTAACAAGATTCAGTGTTTGGATGACAGGGCTAGGAAATGCTGATTCTGGGAAGCCCTTCTCCACCCCTGGAGCTATAGTTCTATTGGTGCTCTCATGGTTGATGTTAACTATAGGGCCCGCATATCATAACCCCACAGAGTTGCTCAAAGACCTGTCCAAGCATCAAGCTCACACAATGTAGGAAACAACAGAATCCATCATCTTTGTGTAAAAGAAAGATGTGTGAGTTCAGCCTTTGGATTATAGGAGCACAAGAAGAATTCTTTTTTTTTTTAAATAGTGAAAGTGTAAAATCCTAAGCAAAGCTCCATGACTTCAGAATGGCAGCTCAACTGTATAGAAATTTACTGACATGTATAGAGTTTGGGACTGGGCAAGAGTTTGAGTGGCTACATTAATCTAGTTGCATGATGATTTTATTTGTGAGTCATTTCAATAATGTGATTTTAATTTTAAATAAAATTTAAGGGGCTGAAGAGGTGGCTTAGTGATTAAGAGCACTGGCTGCTATTGCAGAGGACCTACGTTTGGTCCCCAACATCCACATGGCAGCTCGCAACTGTCTGTAACTCCAGTTTCAGGAAAATTGATACCCTCTTCTGGCCTCTGAGGGCACCAGGCACACATGTTGTATACATACATACATACATACATACATACATACAGGCAGACATATACATAAAATAAATTTTTAAAACTTAATATTAAGCCAGGTGTGGTGGCGTACACCTTTAATCCCAGCACTCGGGAGGCAGAGGCAGGCAGAGCTCTGTGAGTTCAAGGCCAGCCTGGTTCACATAGTGAGTTCCAGGACAACTCGGGCTACAAGGAGACCCTGTCTCAAAAAAAGATTAAAAAAATCAATATTAAGAATATTTCATTTTGGGGGTTGGAGAGATGCTTCAGTGGTTAAGAGCATTGGCAGAGGACTGGGGTTCCATTCCCAACACCCGCATGGCAGCTAACAAATGTCCCTAACTTCAGCTCTAAGGGATCCAGTCCCCTCTTGTGGCATCCACAGGCATTGCATGATGTGGGCACACTTACACACATGCATGAAATACACTCATACACATAAAATAAAAATAATAAAATATTTTTAAAATAGAATATTTAATTTTCATTTTTATTGTTCCTTATAAGAAAGAATGCAGATCCTTCCCGTTTCTGATACAAAGAATACAATATTTGGTTAAGAAGTATGGATGAGAGCTAGGCAAGAGGGTGAATTCCCAGTACTATATGTTAGAGGCTGGGTCCTCTGTATGCTGATGTAGGGGGGTGGTAATGGTACTTTAAAGAGGTGGGAAATAGTGAGAAATCATAAGGTCACTGGAAGATCCGCCCTTGGGAAGGATTAAGGTAGTTCTTGTACAACTCTATATTAACTCTCCAGAGAGGGTTGTTGGTTTGTTTGTTGGCTTGTTTGTTTGAGACAAAGCCTCATGATGTAGCCCTGGCTGGCCTAGAACTCACTATATGGACAAACTCACAGAGATCCTTCTTTCTCTGCCTCCTGAGTTCTGGTACTCTAGGCACAAATCCACCACAACTAGCCAGAGATGGGTTCTTATAGAAGGAGCTAGCCTAGTTCCCTGTCTGGCAATGTGATTACTTCCTCCCTTATGAACCCCAGGTGCAGGTCCAGAATCCCTACCCACAACCATTTACATATTGTTTACATTTTCAACTTCAAAATTGTGAGGTAAAGTTCTTTTCTTTATAAAGGTTGTCCCCCTTCATTATGATAACAAAAAAAGTAGACTAATATAATGCAAGACTTGCTTTAGTTCAGTAAAGTTCTCATTTTCCCAAACACCCCCATGAATGATGAACACAAGATGCCTTGACTGATGCCAAAATAGCACCAGATGGAGACTGCTCCTCTCCCTATCTTTCCCTCATGCTTCTACTCCAGACTAAACCTAGGCTCTTTTCTTCAGCAGCTAGATCTAGAAGATTTCTAGATCTCCCTACACCACATCCAAGACAGGGTCTTCTCATGAAGCCCAGGGTAGCCTTGACCACAGTATCATCCTGTTTCCAATTCCTGAATGCATGGGCCACCACACTCCGATTAAATTTGTAGATTTTCTAAATCCTTTTCCCCATAGTAGAAAATCATGTCACCATTTTAAATGAGTTTAGTGATGTTGATATAGCTTTACTCTTTCTTTTACTCTCTATTCAAGGTCTTCAACATGAGCCAACAGTAACTGGGGCACTTGTATCCCGCAGAATGCTTTAATCACAGCTGTAATGACTACATAGTAGTTCAGTAGTAGAGTGTGTGTTTAGCCTGCATATGCCCCTGGTTTGAATCCCCAATACCTAAAATATATATATAAAGAAATGTGAGAGGGATGGAATCATAATGTTTACACTTTGCTTTCTGGCTTCATTTTATATATTTCTCCATTTTAAAGAGGTAGGATCTCACTATTTTGTCCAGACTGGCTTAAAACTCCTGTAATTAACTGATCCCCCTGCTTTAGCCTCCAAAATACCTGGAATAACAGGTGTGTGCCACCATACCTCTCCCTGACTTTATTTTATTTTATTATTTTATGATTTTATTTTATTGTGTTGTACTTGGGATAAACCCCAGAAACTTGTGCATGGTAAGCAAGTGTTTTATCACTAAACTATACATTTTCAGCCATTTTAAGGGTTTTGTGTTTAGAGCTCCTTCAACATCTCAACTTTGTTTCTGAGTTCCTGTAGTGTCCAGATATCACAGAAAATTCTCTAGATGATTCCCTAAAATTTGGTGGATATTTTTTTTAACTCCTTTATCGTTTGGATCCCTGACTTCTGATTCTCTAGAAGTAATTTTTTTCACTTACTCCATACTATAACACCTGATAAGACAACTATGAAGTTTAATCCTTATTGTCTACTTGAGTGGATTTAGAATCACCTAAGTACCTAGGGGCATACCTATGAGGTGTTAGCTGAGATGGTTAGCTGAGGAAGACTCACCAAAAATTTTATGGACACCATCTCGTGCTAGAGACCAAGACTGAATTAAAAAAAATGAGGGTCTGGAGAGATGGCTCAGCAATTAAGAGCACTGACTGCTCTTGCAGAGGACCCAGGTTCAAATCCCAGCACCCACATGGTGGCTAACAACTGTCTACAACCCCAGTTCCAGAACATCTGACGCCCTTTTCTGACCTCCTTGGGCATTGCACGACACAAGTGCACTTACATACATGCAGGCTATAGACTCATACACATAAAATAAAAATAATTTTTAAAAAAAGAAAGAAAAAGCCAGGCATGGTCGCACATACGTTTAATCCCAGCACTTGGGAGGCAGAGGCAGG